>NC_141875.1:165824631-166127661 GCF_056163025.1 Triticum urartu
TTCATTCCGTTTGGAGTCCGTTTGATATTCCTTTTCTTCGAAACCCTAAAACAGGCAAAAAACAACAATTCTGGGCTGGGCCTCCAGTTAATAGGTTAGTCCCAAAAATAATATAAAAGTGGATAATAAAGCCCAATAATGTCTAAAAAGTAGATAATATAGCATGGAGCAATCAAAAATTATAGATATGTTGGAGACGTATCAAGCATCCCCAAGCTTAATTCCTGCTCGTCATCGAGTAGGTAAATGCTAAAAACAGAATTTTTGATGCGGAGTGCTACTTGGCATAATTTTAATGTAATTCTTCTTAATTTTGGTATGAATATTCAGATCCGAAAGATTCAAGACAACAGTTCATATTGACATAAAAATAATAATACTTCAAGCATACTAACAAAGCAATTATGTCTTCTCAAAATAACATGGCTAAAGAAAGTTATCCCTACAAAATCATATAGTCTGGCTATTCTCCATCTTCACCACACAAAATATTTAAATCATGCACAACCCCGATGACAAGCCAAGCAATTGTTTCATACTTTTGACATTCTCAAAACTTTTTCAATCTTCACGCAATACATGAGCGTGAGCCATGGATATAGCAATATAGGTGGAATAGAGTGGTGGTTGTGGAGAAGACAAAAAGGGAGAAGATAGTCTCACATCAACTAGGCGTATCAACGTGCTATGGAGATGCCCATCAATAGATATCAATGTGAGTGAGTAGGGATTGCCATGCAACGGATGCACTAGAGCTATAAGTATATGGAAGCTCAAAAAGAAACTAAGTGGGTGTGCATCCAACTTGCTTGCTCATGAAGACCTAGGGCATTTTGAGGAAGCCCATCATTGGAATATACAAGCCAAGTTCTATATGAAAGATTCCCACTAGTATATGAAAGTGATAACATGAGAGACTCTCTACTATGAAGATCATGGTGCTACTTTGAAGCACAAGTGTGGTAAAAGGATAGTAACATTGTCCCTTCTCTCTTTTTCTCTCATTTTTTCTTTCTTTTTCTTTTTTTATTTGGGCCCTTTCTCTTTTTTTATGGCCTCTTTTTTTTCATCCGGAGTCTCATCCCGACTTGTGGGGGAATCATAGTCTCCATCATCCTTTCCTCACTGGGATAATGCTCTAATAATGATGATGATCACACTTTTATTTTTCTTACAACTCAACAATTACAAATCGATACTTAGAACAAAATATGACTCTATATGAATGCCCCTGGTGGTGTACCGGGATATGCAATGACTCATGAGTGACATGTATGAAAGAATTATGAATGGTGGCTTTGCCACAAATACGATGTCAACTACATGATCATGCTAAGCAATATGACAATGATGGAGTGTGTCATAATAAACGGAATGGTGGAATGTTGCATGGCAATATATCTCGGAATGGCTATGAAAATGCCATAATAGGTAGGTATGGTGGCTGTTTTGAGGAAGGTATATGGTGGGTGTATGATACCGGCGTAAGGTGCGCGGTATTAGAGAGGCTAGCAAAGGTGGAAGGGTGAGAGTGCGTATAATCCATGGACTCAACATTAGTCATAAAGAACTCATATACTTATTGCAAAAATCTACAAGTTATCAAAGCAAAGTATTACGCGCATGCTCCTAGGGGAATAGATTGGTAGGAAAAGACCATAACTCGTCCCCGACCGCCACTCATAAGGAAGGCAATCAAAAAATAAATCATGCTCCGACTTCATCACATAACGGTTCACCATACGTGCATGCTACGGGAATCACAAGCTTCAACACAAGTATTTCTCAAATTCACAACTACTCAACTAGCATGACTATAATATCACCATCTTCATATCTCAAAACAATTATCAATTATCAAACTTATCATAGTATTCAACAGACTCATGAGAGAATTTCTTTATTCTTGAATACCTAGCATATTAGGATTTAAAGCAAATTACCATGCTATAAATACTCTCAAAATAATCTAAGTGAAGCATGAGAGATTAATAGTTTCTATAAAACAAATCCACCACCGTGCTCTAAAAGATATAAGTGAAGTACTAGAGAAAAATTATATAACTCAAAAGATATAAGTGAAGCACATAGAGTATTCTAACAAATTCCAAATCATGTATGGCTCTCTCAAAAGGTGTGTACAGCAAGGGTGATTGCGGTAAACTAAAAAGCAAAACTCAAATAATACAAGACGCTCCAAGCAAAACACATATCATGTGGTAAATAAAAATATAGCTCCAAGTATAGTTACCAATAGAAGTAGACGAAAGGCATCCCCAAGCTTTGGCTTTTAGGTGTCCTTAGATTATCTTGGGGGTGCCATGGGCATCCCCAAGCTTAGGCTATTGCCACTCCTTGTTCCATAATCCATCAAATCTTTACCCAAAACTTGAAAACTTCACAACACAAAACTTAAAGTAGAAAATCTCGTGAGCTCCGTTAGCGAAAGAAAACAAAAGATCACTTCAAGGTACTGTAATGAACTCACTATTTATTTATATTGGTGTTATACCTACTGTATTCCAACTTCTCTAAGGTTTATAAACTATTTTACTAGCCATAGATTCATCAAAATAAGAAAACAACACACGAAAAACAGAATCTGTCAAAAACAGAACAGTCTGTAGTAATCTGTAGCTAGCGCAAGATCTGGAACCCCAAAAATTCTAAAATAAATTTCTGGACGCGAGCCATTTATCTATTAATAATCTGCAAAAATAATTAACTAAATAGCACTTTCCAAATAAATCTGACAGCAGTTCTCGTGAGCGCTAAAGTTTCTGTTTTTTACAACAAGTGTAACAAGACTTTCCCGAAGTCTTCCCAACGGTTCTAATTGGCACAAATGCTAATTAAACACAAAAAACACAACAAAAACAGAGGATATATAAATTATTTATTACTAAACAGGTGCAAAAATCAAGGAATAAAAATAAAATTGGGTTTCCTCCCAACAAGCGCTATCGTTTAACGCCCCTAGCTAGGCATAACAAGCAAGAATAGATCTAGGTATTGCCATCTTTGGTAGGCAATCCATAAGTGGCTCTCATAATAGATTCATAAGGTAATTTAATTTTCTTTCTAGGAAAGTTTTCCATGCCTTTCTTAATGAAAATTGGAATCTAATATTTCCTTCCTTCATATCAATAATTGCACCAATCGTTCTAAGGAAAGGTCTACCAAGAATAATAGGACATGAAGGATTGCAATCTATGTCAAGAACAATAAAATCTATGGGCACATAATTCCTATTTGCAACAATAATAACATCATTAATTCTTTCCATAGGTTTATTAATAGTGGAATCCGCAAGGTGCAAGTTTAGAGAGCAATCATCAAAATCACGGAAACCTAACAAATCACACAAAGTCTTTGGAATCGTGGAAACACTAGCACCCAAATCACATAAAGCATAGCATTCATGATCTTTAATTTTAATAGTTGGTTCCCACTCATCATAAAGTTTTCTAGGGATAGAAACTTCCAATTCAAGTTTTTCTTCATAAGATTGCATCAAGGCATCAACGTTATGTTTAGTAAACGCTTTATTTTGACTATAAGCATGAGGAGAATTTAGCACGGATTGCAAAAAGGAAATACAATCAACCAAAGAGCAATTTTAATAGTTAAATTCCTTGAAATCCATAATAGTGGGTTTAGCAACATCTAGGGTTTTAATTTCTTCAATCCCACTTTTATCAAATTTAGCATCAAGATCAACAAATTCCGAATTCTTGGAACACCTTTTATGTAAAGGTGGATAATATTCAGTCCCATCATTATCAAGATTCATATTGCAAAACAAAGATTTAATAGGGGACACATCAATAACTTTTGGATCTTCATCTTTATTTTCATAGCAACTAGAAGAACACACTCTCATAAATGCATCTTTCTTAGCATGCATCCTAGCGGTTCTTTCTTTGCACTCATCGATGGAAATTCTCATGTCTTTGAGAGACTCATTGATATCATGCTTAGGTGGAATAGATCTAAGTTTCAAAGAATCAACATCAATAGCAATTCTATCAGCGTTCCTAGCCAAATCATCAATCTTAAGCAATTTTTCTTCAATCATAGCATTAAAATTCTTTTGCGTAGTAATAAATTCTTTAATATTAGATTCAAAATCAGTGGGAATCTTATTATAATTTCCATAAGAATTGTTGGAGGAATTACCATAATTATTAGGGGGATTACTAGGGTAAGGCCTAGGATTGAAATTTCCTCTATACACGTTGTTACCAAAATTGTTCCTACCAACAAAATTCACATCCATAGATTCATTATTATTCTCAATCAAAGTAGACAAGGGCATATCATTAGGATCAGAAGAAACACACTTATTAGCAAATAATTTCATAAGTTCATCCATCTTTCCACTCAAAACATTAATTTCTTCTATCGCATGCACCTTTTTATTAGTAGATCTTTCAGTATGCCATTGAGAATAATTAACCATAATATTATCTAGGAGTTTAGTAGCTTCTCCTAAAGTGATTTCCATAAAAGTGCCTCCCGCGGCCGAATCTAAAAGATTTCTAGAAGCAAAATTCAATCCAGCATAAAAAAATTGTATAATCATCCAAAGATTCAAACCATGTGTTGGGCAATTACGTATCATTAATTTCATCCTCTCCCAAGCTTGTGCAACATGCTCATGATAAAGTTGCTTGAAATTCATAATATCGTTTCTAAGAGAGATGATCTTAGCGGGAGGAAAATACTTAGAGATAAAAGCATCTTTGCACTTGTTCCACGAATCAATACTATTTTTAGGCAAAGACGAAAACCAAGCTTTAGCACGATCTCTAAGCGAAAAAGGAAATAGCTTCAATTTAACAATATCATTATCCACATCTTTGTTCTTTTGCATTTCACACAAATCAATGAAGCTATTTAGATGGGTAGCGGCATCTTCACTAGGAAGGCCGAAAAACGGATCTTTCATGACAAGATTCAGCAAAGCAACATTAATTTCACAAGATTCAGCATCGGTAAGAGGAGCAATCGGAGTGCTAATAAAATCATTGTTGTTGGTATTGGTGAAGTCACACAATTTAGTATTATCTTGAGCCATCATGACAAGCAAGCAAACTAACACACAAGCAAACAAAAAGCAAGCGGGCAAAAAGAGGCAAATAGAGAGGGATGATAGGGAGAGAGGGCGAATAAAACGGCAAGGGTGAAGTGGGGGGAGAGGAAAACAAGAGGCAAATGGCAAATAATGCAATGCGGGAGATAAGGGTATGTGATGGGTACTTGGTATGTTGACTTTTGCGTAGACCTCCCCAGCAACGGCGCCAGAAATCCTTCTTGCTACCTCTTGAGCACCACATTGGTTTTCCCCGAAGAGGAAGGGATGATGCAGCAAAGTAGCGTAAGTATTTCCCTCAGTTTTTAAGAACCAAGGTATCAATCCAGTAGGAGACTACACGCGAGTCCCTCGCACATGCACAAAACAAATAAATCCTTGCAACCAACGCAAATAGGGGTTGTCAATCCCTATAGGGCCACTTACGAGAGTGATATCTGATAGATATGATAAGATAATATTTTTGGTATTTTTATGATAAAGATGCAAAGTAAAATAAAGGCAAAGTAAATAGCAAAGGAAATAACTAAGTAGTAGGAGATTAATATGATAAAGATAGACCCAGGGGCCATAGGTTTCACTAGTGGCTTCTCTCGAGAGCATAAGTATTCTACGGTGGGTGAACAAATTACTGTTGAGCAATTGACAGAATTGAGCATAGTTATGAGAATATCTAGATATGATCATGTATATAGGCATCACGTCCGAGACAAGTAGACCAACTCTTGCCTGCATCTACTTCTATTACTCCACTCATCGACCGCTATCCAGCATGCATCTAGAGTATTAGGTTAAAAACAGAGTAACACCTTAGGCAAGATGACATGATGTAGAGGGATAGACTCATGCAATATGAATAAAACCCCATCTTGTTATCCTCGATGGCAACAATACAATACATGCCTTGCTGCCCTTACTGTCACCGGGACAGGACACCACAAGATTGAACCCAAAGCTAAGCACTTCTCCCATTGCAAGAAAGATGAATCTAGTAGGCCAAACCAAACTGATAATTCGAAGAGACTTGCAAAGATAACCAATCATACATAAAAGAATTCAGAGAAGATTCAAATATTATTCATAGATAGACTTGATCATAAACCCACAATTCATCGGTCTCAACAAACACACCGCAAAAAGAAGATTACATCGAATAGATCTCCACAAGAGAGGGGGAGAACATTGTATTGAGATCCAAAAAGAGAGAAGAGGCCACCTAGCTACTAGCTATGGACCCGTAGGTCTGAGGTGAACTTCTCACACTTCATCGGAGAGGCTATGGTGTTGATGTAGAAGCCCTCCGTGATCGATGCCCCCTCCGGCGGAGCTCCAGAACAGGCCCCAAGATGGGATCTCGTGGATACAGAAAGTTACGATGGTGGAATTAGGGTTTTGGCTCCTCTTCTGATCGTTTGGGGGGGGGGGTACGTGGATATATATAGGAGGAAGAAGTACATTAGTGGAGCAACAGGGGGCCCACGAGGGTGGGGGCGTGCCAGGTATGGTAGGGCGCGCCCCCTACCTCGTGGCCTCCTGTTACGTGCCTTGACGTAGGGTCCAAGTCTCCCGGGTCCTATTTGTTGAGAAAATCATGTTCCCGAAGGTTTCATTCCGTTTGGGGTCCATTTGATATTCCTTTTCTTCGAAACCCTAAAACAGGCAAAAAAATAGCAATTCTGGGCTGGGCCTCCGGTTAATAGGTTAGTCCCAAAAATAAGATAAAAGTGGATAATAAAGCCCAATAATGTCTAAAAAGTAGATAATATAGCATGGAGCAATCAACAATTATATATACGTTGGAGACGTATCACATACGTCAGTCCCTTTGTCATAGATATGTTACTTGCCTAAGATTCGATCGTCGGTATCCTCATACCTAGTTCAATCTCATTACCGGCAAGTCTCTTTACTTGTTTCGTAATACATTGTCCCGCAACAAACTCATGAGTCACATTGTTTGCAAGGCTTATCATGATGTGCATTACCGAGAGGGCCCAGAGTTATGCCAACCCAATCCTAATCTCGATCTATGCCAACCCAACAAACACCTCTGGAGACACCTGTAGAGCATCTTTATAATCCCCCAGTTACGTTATGACGTTTGATAGCACACAAGGTGTTCCTCCGGTTTTCGGGAGTTGCATAATCTCATAGTCAAAGGAATATGTATAAGTTATGCAGAAAGCAATAGCAATAAAACTTAACGATCATTATGCTAAGCTAATGGATGGGTCTTTTCCATCACATCATTCCCTAATGATGTGATCTCGTTCATCAAATGACAACACATGTCTATGGTCAGGAAATTTAACCATCTTTGATTAACGAGCTAGTCAAGTAGAGGCATACTAGGGACACTCTGTTTTGTCTATGTATTCACACATGTATCAAGTTTCCGGTTAATACAATTCTAGCATGAATAATAAACATTTATCATGATATAAGGAAATATAAATAACAACTTTAGTATTGCCTCTAGGGCATATTTCCTTCAGTCTCCCACTTGCACTAGAGTCAATAATCTAGATTACACTGTAATGATTCTAACACCCATGGAGTCTTGGTGCTGATCATGTTTTGCTTGTGGAAGAGGCTTAGTCAACGGGTCTGCAACATTCAGATCCGTGTGTATTTTGCAATTCTCTATGTCTCCCTCCTTGACTTGATCGCGGATGGAGTTGAAGCGTCACTTGATGTGTTTGGTTCTCTTGTGAAATCTTGATTCCTTTGCTAAGGCAATTGCTCCAGTATTGTCACAAAAGATTTTCATTGGACCCGATGCACTAGGTACTACGCCTAGATCGGATATGAACTCCTTCATCCAGACTCCTTCATTTGCTGCTTCCGAAGCAGCTATATACTCCGCTTCACACGTAGATCCTGCCACGACGCTCTGCTTGGAACTGCAGCAACTGACAGCTCCACCATTCAATATAAATACGTATACAGTTTGCGACTTATAGTCATACGGATCAGTGTCAAAGCTAGCATCGACGTAACCATTTACGACAAGCTCTTTGTCACCTCCATAAATGAGAAACATATCCTTAGTCCTTTTCAGGTATTTCAGGATGTTCTTGACCACTGTCCAGTGATCCACTCCTGGATTACTTTGGTACCTCCCTGCTAAACTTATAGCAAGGCACACATCAGGTCTGGTACACAACATTGCATACATGATAGAACCTATGGCTGAAGCATAGGGAATGACTTTCATTTTCTCTCTATCTTCTGCAGTGGTCGGGCATTGAGTCTAACTCAACTTCACAAATTGTAACACAGGCAAGAACCCTTTCTTTGGATCATCCATTTTGAACTTCTTCAAAACTTTATCAAGGTATGTTCTTTGTGAAAGTCCAATTAAGCGTCTTAATCTATCTCTATAGATCTTGATGCCTAATATATAATCATCTTTACCGAGGTCTTTCATTGAGAAATTCTTATTCAAGTATCCTTTTATGCTATCCAGAAATTCCGTATTATTTCCAATCAACAATATGTCATACACATATAATATTAGAAATGCTACACAACTCCCACTCACTTTCTTCTAAATACAGGCTTCTCAAAAGTCTATATGAAACCATATGCTTTCATCACACTATCAAAGCGTATATTCCAACTCCGAGAGGCTTTCACCAGTCCATAAATGGATCGCTGGAGCTTGCACACTTTGTTAGCACCTTTAGGATCGACAAAACCTTCTGGTTGCATCATATACAATTCTTCTTTAAGAAATCCATTAAGGAATGCAGTTTTGACATCCATTTGCCAAATTTCACAATCATAAAATGTGGCAATTGCTAAAATGATTCAGATAGACTTAAGCATCACTACGGGTGAGAAGGTCTCATCATAGTCAACTCCTTGAACTTGTCGAAACCCTTTCGCAACAAGTCAAGCTTTGTAGACAGTAACATTACCATCAACGCCAGTCTTCTTCTTGAAGATCCATTTATTCTCTATGGCTTGCCGATCATCTGGCAAGTCAACCAAAGTCCATACTTTGTTCTCATACATGGATCTCATCTCAGATTTCATGGCCTGAAGCCATTTCGCGGAATATGGGCTCATCATCGTTTCCTCATAGTTCGTAGGTTCATCATGGTCTAGTAACATGACTTCCACAACAGGATCACCGTACCACTCTGGTGCGGAACATACTCTGGTTGACCTACAAGGTTCGATAGTAACTTGATCTGAAGTTTCATGATCATCGCCTTTAGATTCCTCACTAATTGGTGTAGGCATCACTGGAACTGATTTCTGCGATGAACTACTTTCCAATTCGAGAGAAGGTACAACTACCTCATCAAGTTCTACTTTACTCCCACTCACTTCTTTCGAGAGAAACTCCTTCTCTAGAAAGGATCCATTCTTAGCAACAAATATCTTGCCTTCGGATATGTGATAGAAGGTGTACCCAACAGTTTCATTTGGGTATCCCATGAAGAAGCACTTCTCCGATTTGGGTTCGAGCTTATTAGGCTGAAGCTTTTTCACATAAGCATCACAACCCCAAACTTTGAGAAACGACAGCTTAGGTTTCTTGCCAAACCACAGTTCATACGGTGTCTCCTCAATGGATTTAGATGGTGCCCTATTTAACGTGAATGCAGCTATCTCTAATGCATAACCCTAAAACGATAGTGGTAAATCGGTAAGAGACATCATAGATCGCACCATATCTAATAAAGTACAGTTACAACGTTCGGACACGCCATTACGCTGTGGTGTTCCAGGTGGCGTGAGTTGCGAAACTATTCCACATTGTTTCAAATGAAGACCAAACTCGTAACTCAAATATTCACCTCCACGATCAGATCGTAGAAACTTTATTTTCTTCTTACAATGATTTTCTGCTTCACTCTGAAATTCTTTGAACTTTTCAAATGTTTCAGACTTATGTTTCATTAAGTAGATATACCCATATCTACTCAAATAATATGTGAAGGTCAGAAAATAACGATACCCGCCGCGAGCCTCAACACTCATCGGACCGCATACATCAGTATGTATTATTTCCAATAAGTCAGTGGTTCGCTCCATTGTTCCAGAGAACGGAGTTTTAGTCATCTTGCCCATGAGGCATGGTTCACAAGCATCAAGTGATTCATAATCAAGTGATTCCAAAAGCCCATCTGCATGGAGTTTCTTCATGTGCTTTACACCAATATGAACTAAATAGAAATGCAACAAACAAGTTGCACTATCATTATTAACTTTGCATCTTTTGGCATCAATATTATGAATATGTGTATCACTATGATCGAGATTCAACAAAAATAGACCACCCATCAATGGTGCATGACCATAAAAGATATTACTCATATAAATAGAACAACCATTATTCTCTGATTTAAATGAATAATCGTCTTGCATCAAACAAGATCTAGATAATGTTCATGCTCAATGTTGGCACCAAATAACAATTATTCAGGTCTAAAACTAATCCTGAAGGTAGATGTAGAGGTAGCGTGCCGACGGCGATCACATCGACGTTGAAATCATTTTCGACATGCATCATCACCTCGTCCTTAGCCAATCTTCTTTTAATCCATAGCCCCTGTTTCGAGTGGCAAATATGAGCAACAGAGCCAGTATCAAATACCCAGGCGCTACTACGAGCATTAGTAAGGTACACATCAAACATGTATATCAAATATACCTTTCACTTTGCCATCCTTCTTATCCGCCAAATACTTGGGGCAGTTCTTCTTCCAGTGACCGGTCCCTTTGCAGTAGAAGCACTCAGTTTCAGGCTTAGGTCCAGACTTGGGCTTCTTCCCGGGAGCAGCAACTTGCTTGCTATTCTTCTTGAAGTTCCCCTTCTTCCCTTTGCCCTTTTTCTTGAAACTAGTGGTCTTATTAACCATCAACACTTGATGCTCCTTCTTGATTTCTACCTCCGCAGCTTTGAGCATTGCGAATAGCTTAGGAATAGTCTTTTCCATCCCTTGCATATTATAGTTCATCATGAAGCCTTTATAGCTTGGTGGCAGTGATCGAAGAACTCTGTCAATGACACTATCATTAGGAAGATTAACTCCCAGCTGAGTCAAGTGGTTATGGTACCTAGACATTCTGAGTATGTGTTCACTGACAGAACTATTGTCCTCCATTTTGCAGCTCTAGAACTTGTTGGAGACTTCATATCTCTCAACTCGGGCATTTGCTTGAAATATTAACTTCAACTCTTGGAACATCTCATATGCTCCATGAAGTTCAAAACGTCTTTGAAGTCTCGATTCAAAGTCGTAAAGCATGACACACTAAACTATCGAGTAGTCATCAAATTTAGCTTGCCATACGCTCATAACGTCCGGAGTTCCTCCTGCAGCAAGCCTCGCATCTAGCGGTGCATCAAGGACATAATTCTTTTGTGCAGCAATGAGGATAATCCTCAAGTTACGGACCCAGTCCATGTGGTTTCTACCATCATATTTCAACTTAGCTTTCTCTAGGAACACATTAAAATTCAAGGGAACGGTAGCACGGGCCATTGATCTACAACATAGATATGCAAAAACTATCAGGACTAAGTTCATGATAAACTTAAGTTCAATTAATCATATTACTTAAGAACTCCCACTTAGATAGACATCCCTCTAGTCATCTAAATGATCACGTGATCCATATCAACTAAACCATGTCCGATCATCACGTGAGATGGAGTAGTTTTCAATGGTGAACATCTCTATGTTGATCATATCTATTATATGATTCACGTTAGACATTTCGGTCTCAGTGTTCCGAGGCCATGTTTGTACATGCTAGGCTCATCAAGTTTAACCCGAGTATTTCGCACGTGCAAAACTATCTTGCACCATTTGTATGTGAACGTAGAGCTTATCACACCCGATCATCACGTGGTGTCTCGGCACAACAAACTGTCGCCATGGTGCATACTCAGGGAGAACACTTATACCTTGAAATTTAGTGAGTGATCATCTTATAATTCTACCGCTTTACTAAGCAAAATAAGATGCATAATAGATAAGCATCACATGCAATAAAAATATGTGACATGATATGGCCATCATCATCTTGTGCCTTTGATCTCCATCTCCAAAGCACTGTCATGATCTCCATCGTCACCGACGTGGCACCTTGATCTCCATCGTAGCGTCGTTGTCGTCTTGCCAACTATTACTTCTATGACTATCGCTAACGCATAATGATAAAGTAAAGCAATTACATGGCGATTGCATTTCATAAAATAAAGCGGCAACCATAAGAGCATATCCAGCCGTTAGCCCCCCAGGAGGCGCTAAAAATCGCCCCCTGGGGGCGAGCCGGCGCTAACCGCGCGCTGGGGGCGTGATGCTCCTGAGTCGCCGCACCCATGTTTTTTTTGAAAAACAAAATCCAGCACAAACAAGGCACAAATTCAATGAAACTTTGGCGAGTTCATACATTTTAAAATATTTTACAAAATAAGAAAAAACACTACTAGAGCCGCCGTCGCCCTCGCCGTTCCTCGCTGCTTGCCGCCTGCGAAGCTCTACATGCCGAGGAGCCTATAGAACTTCGTGTAGTCGCTGCTGCCGCCGCCACTGCCGTCGTCGTCATCGCCTCCTCCGCGGTCGCCGTCCCTGCTGCTCCTCTGCCTAGGGTCACCGACGCACGGAGGGTTGGATGGTCCGGGGGCATCCTCGTCGTCGTCGCTGACGAGGATCACGATGCCGTTCTCGTCCTCGCACCCACGCTGGCGGGTGGGTATCTCCTCCAGGGCTCGGCGCTGTCGAACCATCTCGTCGCGGAGGTAGTCGTCCCGCGCCCACTTTAGAGCCTCCTCGTCAGAGCAGCCGCACCGGACTATGGCCTCATACTCCGTGAGGAGGCCGGGCTCCACCTTCGGCCTGACGAGCCGGACAGAGGTGGTGGAGGGCTCGACCATGTGGACACAGGAGCTGCGGGTGCGCTGGCTGATCGGCGCATCCTGGGCCTCCGGCTTGACGGGGGGAGGGAGGGAGAGTCGGACGAGCGGCCGGACGAGGAGGAGGATGCTGGGTCCATGCGTCTCGGCGTCCATGAGCTCCCATACCGGCGGGAGAAGGAGGGGGGAGCGGGGTACTCCAGCCTGGGCGTGTTGCTGCCCTCGATGTACTCGAGGACGGCCTCCAGCGTGCAGCCAGGCATGCCCCACCATCGGCGGCGGCCGTCGGAGTTGAGCCTCCTGGAGGGCAGGATGTCGTTGGTGGCCTCGAGCTGCTCGGTGTGGCCGCGGCGAAATTACTGCTCCCACAGCGGGCTGTCGGGGACGTACCTCGGCCCTTCCCTCGCCGCCTGCGGCAGAGAGGCGCAGATGCGGGCGATCTCCGCACGACGCGCCGCCCCGGTGTGCGGCGGTGCCACCAGGATCCCGCCGGCGCTGATCCTCCAAGCCCCGGGCACCCGCATGTTCGGCGGCACCGGGTACTCGGCCTCATAGAGAAGCTGAGCTTCATCCTTGTGAAGGTGGCAGCGGCCGAAGCCGTTCGCCGCCGCACCGTCGCCTGGAAAGTGCTCGGCCATTGGGTGGACTGAAGACGGCGAGAAGAGAGGGAGGAACGGGGGCGTCGGCGGTGGAGAGGCTGTGCGTCACCGATGTGGGAGGGGTCGGCTTATATAGGCGGCGCTCGCGTGGCCGCCGTGTGTACGCGTGGCGGGCGAGAGGACGCGCGTCATCCCGTCTTCACTGCGCCGCCCGTGAGGCACCAATGGAGGAGGCTAACCGACATGGTAGCGTGCGGGAGTTTTGGCATTGATTCTGCTGCGGGAACGGAGGCGATGAGGAAGACGAAGCGACGAGAAGCACTGAGTCGCTGCCAAGGAGGGCCTGCCGATTTTCGCGCCAAAAAAGGTTCGGCCGGCGCCCCCAAGTGCCCCCAGCGTGCCGGGTTCCGCCTGGGTCCGCCGGCGCCAATTTCGGCCCGCGCCGGCGAACAAAGGGCCTTTGGGGGTGCGACTGGGCCGATTTTCAGCGCCGGCGGCCGAAAAATCGCCTGGGGAGCCTTGTCAGGGGCGTGGCTGGAGATGCTCTAAGGCTCCTGCCAGTTGCCGATAACTTTTACAAAACATGATCATCTCATACATAAAAATATATCACCTCATGTGTTGACCATATCACATGACAACATGCCCTGCAAAAACAAGTTAGACGTCCTCTACTTTGTTGTTGCAAGTTTTACGTGGCTGCTATGGGCTTCTAGTAAGAACCGTTCTTACCTACGCTTCAAAAGCACAACGATCTTTCGTCAAGATTGTTGTTTTAACCTTCAACAAGGACTGGCCGTAGTCAAATTCTATTCAACTAAAGTTGTAGAAACAGACACCCGCCAGCCACCTTTATGCAAAACAAGTTGCATGTCTGTCGGTGGAACTGGTCTCATGAACGTGGTCATGTAAGGTTGGTCCAAGCCGCTTCATCCGATAATACCGCTGAATCAAAATAAGACGTTGGTGGTAAGTAGTATGACTATGATCGCCCACAACTCTTTGTGTTCTACTCGTGCATATCGTCTACACATAAACCTGGCTCTGATACCATTGTTGGGGAACGTAGCATGCAATTTCAATAATTTTCCTACGATTACGCAAGATCTATCTAGGAGATTTATAGCAACAAGAGGGGGAGAGTGTGTCCATGTACCCTCGTAGACCGAAAGCGGAAGTGTTAGGTTAATGCGGTTGATGTGGTCGAACGTCTTCATGATCCAACGGATCTAGTACCGAACGTACGGCACCTCTGAGTTTAGCACACGTTCAGCTCGATGACATCCCTCGAGCTCTTGATCCAGCAGAGGGTCGAGGGAGAGTTTCGTCAGCACGATGGCGTGGTGACAGTGATGGTGATGTGATCCGTGGAGGGCTTCGCCTGAGCACTACGACGCTATGACCGGAGGAGTAAACTGTGGAGGGGGGCACCACACACGGCTAAGAGAACAACTATTGTACTTTGGGGTGCCCCCTGCCCCCGTATATAAAGGAGGAGGGGAGGAGGCGGTCGGCCCTAGGGGCGCGCCATGGGGGGAAACCGAATAGGACTCCAAGTCCTATTCGCCCCCCTTCCTTTCTTACAGAGGGGGAAAGGGGAAGGGAGAGAGAGGAGGAGAAGGCAAGGGGGGTGCGTCCCTCCCCTAGTATAATTCGGACTCCCCATGGGAGGGGGGCACGGCTACCCCTTGTGGGCTGCCTCCTCTCTCCCCTATGGCCCATGTAGGCCCATTACTTGCCCGAGATTCGATCATCGGTATCTTCATACCTAGTTCAATCTCGTTACTAGCAAGTCTCTTTACTCGTTCCATAATACATCATCCTGCAACTAACTCATTAGTCACATTGCTTGCAAGTCTTATCATGATGTGCATTACCGAGAGGGCCCAGAGATACCTCTCCGATACTCGGAGTGACAAATCCTAATCTCGATCTATGCCAAACCAACAAACACCTTCGGAGAAACCTATAGAGCATCTTTATAATCACCCAGTTACGTTGTGACATTTGATAGCACACAAGGTGTTCCTCCAGTATTCGGGAGTTGCCTAATCTCATAGTCAAAGGAATGTGTATAAGTCATGAAGAAATCAATAGCAAAAAACTTAACAATCATTATGCTAAGCTAACAGATGGGTCTTGTCCATCCCATCATTCTCTAATGATGTGATCTCGTTCATCAAATTACAACACATGTCTATGGTCAGGAAACTTTACCATCTTTGATTAACGAGCTAGTTAAGTAGAGGCATACTAGGGACACTCTGTTTTGTCTATGTATTCACACATGTATCAAGTTTCCGCTTAATACAATTCTAGCATGAATAATAAACATTTATCATGATATAAGGAAATATAAATAACAACTTTATTATTGCCTCTAGGGCATATTTCCTTCAGTATGTACTAGTAGCTATGTGTTTGATCTCTCTCTCTCTCTCTTGTGTTCTTGATATGGCACGATCTTGATGTACCGCGAGCTTTGTTATTATAGTTGGATCATATGGTGTTTCTCCCCCTCTATCTTCTTGTGATGAATTGAGTTCTACCTTTGAAGTTTCACTATTATCGGATTGAATACTATTATGGATTTGAGAACACTTGATGTATGTCTTGAGTGGGATACCCATGGTGACAATGGGGTGTTCTATTGATTCACTTGATGTATATATGTTTTGGCACTCAACTCGCAGATTCCCGAGGTGACATTGAGGTAATCTATGCATAGGGGTTGATGCATGCTTTTGTCCTTGTTTCTTCAGTAGAAATCTTGGGGCACTCTTTGAGGTTCTTTTTGTTAGATCGAATATTATGAATCTGAAGTTATTTGATGCATCTCATATAATTGACCCATGGATACTTATGGTGACATTGGAGTATCTAGGTGACATTAGGGTTGATTGATGTGTGTCATATTGTGTTATTTTACTACAAACTCTAGGGCTGTTTGTGGGACTTATAGGAATAGCTCAATGGATTGATCGGAAAGAATAACTTTGTGGTGGTTTCATACCCTACAAGCAATTTCATCTTATGTTCTCCGCGATATGAACTTTGGAGTGACTTTTGTCGCACGTTGAGGGAGTGCCATATGATTTAATTATGTTATCATTGTTGAGAGAACTTGCACTTGTGAAAGTATCACTACCAGGGAAAAGCCTATACACAAAGGTATAGCAGTAGCGCTGGTTAAAATAGGGTGCTACTGCTACTTGTAGTAGCGCGTTCCAGGAAAGCGCGCTATAGCTACAACTATATCAGTAGCGCGTGTGCAGCAAAAAGCGCTACCACTATAAATCCCACCGTGTTGGCGGTAGGCTAGGAATAGTAGTAGCGGTTCCACGCAAAGCGTGCTACCACTATGGTCATTGTTGCAACACGTTTCCTGCGTAGAGCGCTACTGCTAAGAAAGAAAAGAAAAATGAAAAAATAGAAAAGTAAATGAAAATGAAAGAAGTAGGAAACAGAGAAATGAAAAAATGAAAATGTAAGGATAAACGAAAGAAATAATTGCTTCCTATAGCAGTAGCGTGTTTTGCTAAGACGTGCTATAACTAACTTAGCTATAGCGCGTTTCCAAAAAAGCGCTACCGCTAGTTCGACTTAACCACCCGCGGGCTCAAAGTTTTGCTAAGTCCTCCTTTCCCCCCTCTCCCCATGTTCCCTTACCTCCTCTGTCACCGCCGCCCGAGCCCGAACCTGCCCTCACCACCGCCGCCCGAGCCCGCCCTCACCGCCGCCGCTCTCGACCTCACCGCCGCCGTCCTCGGCCTCACCGCCGCCGCCCGAGCCCGCCCAGGACCGTCGCCTCTCGATCTCAAGCCCGCCCTCGCCGCCCCTACCTCCATCGCTGAGCACCTCCCCGCCACCGTCTCTCCCCTCTCTGTAAGCCCCCCACCCCTCCCCCACCCCTCTCTCTGCTTTTTCTTCCTCTGCCATGTTAATTAGCACTAGTAGTAGATGTTAATTAGTACTAGGGTTCATAGATAATGATATTTAGTAGTAGTAGATGTTAATTAGTAGAAGTGATGGTACTAGTTAACTAGGGCAGTATGGTTAATAGTTGATGTTTTTTAGTTAGGGTAATAATAGATGTTAAGTAATAGATAATGTAGATGTTAATTAGTTCAGTAGGGTTTATTTTTTAATTGAGTTTGTTTAACTAGATGTTAATTAGGGCAGTAGGGTTTAGTTTAGAGTAAAGTTTAGTTTAGTAGTTAACTAAGTATATTCTATATTTGGTTTTTGAATTTAGTTTGAGAGAGCATGAGATTTGTGTAGATTTTCTTAAAGTGTCAAACGCTAGGAGATGCAAATTTGAAGTGGTCAGGATATATGCAAATTCCTCAATTGTGTTTGCACATGTTTCGATTGTGCCGAAGTGGCTTTGTTGTTTCCAGGGAATGAAGCCGAGTGGCCTATGTTTTGCCGGAATGTTGATTCATTTCCATTCCGGCAAATTTTAGGTTCTTGATTTGTCCACTTTTTAGCAAAAGTCATGCCGAATTTTTCCGTGAATTTCGGCATGACTTGTGCTACAAACTAGGACATATCGAGTGCCCGGGATTTGCCGCACCGGGAAGGAGTTAACGTTTCTGCAAAGCATAGGCCTTTTTATGTCATTATTCATTTTATTAGGTTTAGAATTAATTGACTAGATTTAATCATAGGAAACATGGCTAGCAACGATGAAGGACAGGGTTCTGGTGACTACGACAATGTGTACCTGGGGGCAGAGGAATTTTTGAGGGAAGCCGACGATCAACAGTTGATGTTGCTGGGTCCACCCATCACATCGGAGACTAAGACCGACAAGACCGGCACTGAGACTGAGACCGGCATCGAGACCGGCGCTGAGACTGAGACTGTTGTAAATGATCCTTGTGCCTTTTGCAGAGAGAGCAGCACATGATTGCGGCCGAAAGTGACTCGTCGTCTGAGGCGTTGCGAGGCCCAATTTGGACACTCCATTCAACCAGGTGTTGAACATATTAAAAAGACTCCCGGTGGAGACTCGACCGTCGTATGGACGTGCGCACGGTGTTGGAGACGGTGCCACGTGGAAGAAGTACTACTGTGAGACCACAGAGGAGAGAAAGGAAAGATGGAGGTTAATTGAAGAAAACATCGACAAGAAGGTTGAGATTGCAGTTGAAAAGAAATCATCTGAGACAGTCGCAATAGCAGTAGCTGCCGCAAAACAGGTGCTTGTAGATATGTCTACTACCTTGGTTCCGACCATTTTCAATTGGAGCACGCAAAATCCAGAAAAATGCAGTGGACTTTCCCCTTGCTGACTTCCACGGGAGCAGCTCGACTAGCGTTACACCAGCACCTGCAGCTGCACCTGCTCCCGCACTGGCTCCTGCACCTGCTCCCACACCGACTCCCGCACCGACTCCCGCACCGGCTCCCGCACCTGCTCCGGCACTGATACGTCTCCGTCGTATATACTTTTCCAAACACTTTTGCCCTTGTTTTGGACTCTAACTTGCATGATTTGAATGGAACTAACCCGGACTAACGCTGTTTTTAGCAGAATTGCCATGGTGTTATTTTTGTGCAGAAATAAAAGTTTTCGGAATGACCTGAAAATAAATGGAGAATTATTTTGGAATATATAAAAAATACTGGAAGGAAGATCCATGTCAGGGGGCCTCCACCTGTCCATGAGGGTGGGGGGCGCGCCTGCCCCCTGGGCACGCCCCCCTGCCTTGTGGGCCCCTTGACGCTCCATCAACCTCAACCCTGACTCCATATATTCACTTTCGGGGAGAAAAAACCAGGGAGAAGGATTCATCGCGTTTTACGATACAGAGCCGCCGCCAAGCCCTAAACTCTCTCGGGAGGGCTGATCTGGAGTCCGTTCGGGGCTCCGGAGAGGGGAATCCATCGCCATCGTCATCATCAACCATCCTCCATCACCAATTTCATGATGCTCACCGCCGTGCATGAGTAATTCCACCGTAGGCTTGCTGGACGGTGATGTGTTGGATGAGATTTATCATGTAATCGAGTTAGTTTTGTTAGGGTTTGATCCCTAGTATCCACTATGTTCTGAGATTGATGTTGCTATGACTTTGCTATGCTTAATGCTTGTCACTAGGGCCCGAGTGCCATGATTTCAGATCTGAACCTATTATGTTTTCATCAATATATGAGAGTTCTTGATCCCATCTTGCAAGTCTATAGTCACCTACTATGTGTTATGATCCGGCAACCCCGAAGTGACAATAATCGGGACCACTCCCGGTGATGACCGTAGTTTGAGGAGTTCATGTATTCATTATGTGTTAATGCTTTGGTCCGGTACTCTATTAAAAGGAGGCCTTAATATCCCTTAGTTTACAATAGGACCCCGCTGCCACGGGTGGGTAGGACAAATGATGTCATGCAAGTTCATTTCCATAAGTACGCATGACTATATTCGGAATACATGCCTACATTACATTGATGAACTGGAGCTAGTTCTGTGTCACCCTAGGTTATGACTGTTATATGATGAACCGCATCCGACATAATTCTCTATCACCGATCCATTGCCTACGAGCTTTCCATATATTGTTCTTCGCTTATTTACTTTTCCGTTGCTATTGTTATCATCACTACAAAATACCAAAAATATTATTTTTGCTACCATTACCTTTTACTACCGTTACCACTGCTATCATATTACTTTGCTACTAAACACTTTGTCGCAGATATTAAGTTTCCAGGTGTGGTTGAATTGACAACTCAGCTGCTAATACTTGAGAATAGTCTTTGGTTCCCCTTGCATCGAATCAATAAATTTTGGTTGAATACTCCACCCTCGAAAACTGTTGCGATCCCCTATACTTGTGGTTTATCAAGACTATTTTCTACGCCGTTGACGGGGAGCATAGCTCTATTCTTTGAGTCACTTGGGATTTATATCATCTTCTCATTATGAAGAACTTGAAAGATACAAGAACCAAGATTTATCCCTCAACTACGAGGGGAGGTAAGGAACTGCCATCTAGCTCTGCACTTGATTCACCTTCTGTTTTGAGTAAGCTTGCGACACCTAAACCTGCTTCTACTATTAATTCTGATATGTCGCATGTTATTGATGATGCCACTTCTGCTATGCATGATACTTATGATGAAATGACTTCTATGCTTGATACTACTGTGCCACTTGGTGAATTTCTTGATGAACAACTTGCTAGGGCTAGAGAGAATGAAATTATTGAAACTGATAATATTGATGAAAGTGATGATGAAGATTCTCCCCCTAGATATGAATTACCTGTTGTTCCTGAAGGTTATGTTAGGGATGAAGGAACTGCTAGATACTTTCTTGCTTGCAATGATAGGATGATCTAAAGAAATTATTAGCTAAGTTGAAACAAAAAACTCTGAATGCTAGAATGAAATATGATCCTGCTTATGCTACTTCACCTATCTTTGTTACTTATAAGGATTATGATTTCTCTGTTGATCCCGAGATAATTACTTTAGTTGAATCTGATCCTTTCTATGGCTATGAATCTGAAACTGTTGTGCCACATCTTACTAAACTAAATGATATAGCAACCCTGTTCACTAATGATGAGAAAACTTGCTATTATTATATCCTTAAATTATTTCCGTTCTCATTAAAGGGTGATGCTAAGATATGGTTTAATTCTCTTGATCCTAGTTGTGTGCGTAGTCCCCAGGATATGATTTATTACTTCTCTGCTAAATATTTTCCTGCTCATAAGAAACAAGCTGCTTTAAGGGAATATATAATTTTGTGCAAATTGAAGAAGAGAGTCTCCCACAAGCTTGGGGGAGGCTTCTCTAATTACTTAATGCTTTGCCTGATCATCCTCTTAAGAAAAATGAAATACTTGATATCTTTTATAATGGACTAACCGATGCTTCCAGAGACCACCTGGATAGTTGTGTTGGTTGTGTTTTTAGGGAAAGAACACCAGATGAAGCTGAAATTCTATTGAATAATATGCTGACCAATGAAAATAATTGGACACTTCCTAATCCAATTCCTAATCCAATTCCTGAACCAACTCCTAAGCCAACTGCGAAAAAAAGGGGTATTCTATTTCTCAGTCCTGAAGATATGCAAGAGGCAAAGAAATCTATGAAAGAAAAAGGTATTAAAGCTGAAGATGTTAAGAATTTACCTCCTATTGAAGAAATACATGGTCTTAATTTACCGCCTGTTGAAGAAGTACATGGTCTTGATAACCCGACACAGGTAGTAAAGGTAAATTCTCTCTGTAGATATGATAAAGCTGAAATCCCATTTACTAAGTTTGCTAGCCCATGCTTGGATGAGTTTGATAACTTTATGGTTAAGCAAGAAAACTTCAATGCTTATTTTGGTAGAGAATTAAAACGCAATGCTGATATGCTTGAACACTTGGGTGATTATATGGCTAATGTTAAAGGTGAACTAAAACTTATTAGTAAACATGCTTCTATGGTTACCACTCAAGTAGAACAAGTACTTAAAGCTCAGAATGATTTGCTCAATGAATTGAATAGTAAGAAAAATGATAATGCTGTTAGAGTTATGACTAGAGGTGGTAAAATGACTCAGGAACCTTTGTATCCTGAGGGCCATCCTAAGAGAATTGAGCAAGATTCTCAGAGAATTAATATTGATGTACCTAGTCCTTCTAAAAGGAAGAAAAAGAAAAATGATAGGACTTTGCATGCTTCTAGTGAACCTGTTGTAGACACACCTGAGAATCCCAATGATATTTCTATTTCTGATGCTGAAACACAATTTGGTAAGGAGCATGAACCTAGTGATAATGTTAATAATGATGTTCATGTTGATGCTCAACCTAGTAATGACAATGAAGTAGAGATTGAACCTGCTGTTGATCTTGATAACCCACAATTAAAGAATCAATGTTATGATACTTTGTTGCTAGGAAGCATGGTAAAGAAAGAGAACCATGGGTTCAGAAACTCATGCCTTTTCCTCTTGAACCATCCAAGAAAAAGGATGATGAGGATTTTGAGCACTTTGCTGAAATGATTAGACCTATCTTTTTGCGTATGCGTTTGACTGATATGCTCAAAATGAATCCTTATGCTAAGTACATGAAAGATATTGTTACTAATAAAAGAAAGATACTAGAAGCTGAAATTTCCACCATGCTTGCTAATTATACTTTTAAAGGTGGAATACCTAAGAAACTAGGAGATCCCAGAGTACCAACTATACCATGCTCCATTAAAAGAAACTATGTTAAAACTGGTTTATGTGATCTTGGAGCCGGTGTTAGTGTTATGCCTCTCTCTTTATATCGTAGACTTGATTTGAATAAGTTGACACCTACTGAAATATCTTTGCAAATGCCTGATAAATCAACTGCTATACCTATCGGTATTTGTGAGGATGTGCCTGTTGTGGTTGCAAACGTTACTATTTTAACGGACTTTGCTATTCTTGATATTCCCGAGGACGATAGTATGTCTATTATTCTTGGAAGACCCTTTTTGAATATTGCAGGGGCTGTTATTGATTGCACCAAAGGCAATGTCACTTTTCATGTTAATGGTAATGAGTATAATGTACACTTTTCGAGGAAACAACCTCAAGTCCACAGTATCAACTCTATTGGAAAAATTCCATCGATTATTTTTTGGAGGTTTTGAATTTCCTCTTCCTACTGTCAAGAAGAAATATGATATTCTTATTGTTGGGGATGTGCATATCCCCGTTGAGGTAACCTAGTGTTATTCGAAAATTCTCTGGTTCCATGTTATTCGGAATGAGTTTGTTAACAAGACCTGATCAACCTTGTTAGTGGATTCCTTTTGATGAGCATGAGATGGATGAATTTAGAAAACACAACTCTCTATACCCTCTTTTTACTTTCTGATATTTATATTAAATAAAGCAAAAATAGTAATTTCTGTCTGTTTTCTGAATTATCCGTGCAATAAAAAATACCCCGAAAATAAAAGTTCTCCAAATGCCCTAAAATTTAAATATGATTTTTTCTGGAATATTTGAAAATATCTGGCATTGAAAACACAACAGGGGGAGCAAGCACCTGGCCACGAGGGTGGAGGGCGCGCCCTCCTACCTCGTGGGCCCACGGTGGCTCCCCTCCACTCATTCCAGCTACCACACGCTCCTTCCTCCCACAAACATCACTAACAAGCTCAAACCCGAGTCCAAGCTCATTTTGCTGCCATTTTCGACCTCCTTGCTCAAAGCTCCATTCAAAAAACTGCTTTGGGGGATTGTTCCTTGGTATGTAACTCCTCCAATGGTCCAATTAGTTTTTGCTCCAGTGCTTTATTCATTGCATATTTTTGCTGCTTAGGTGACCTTGTTCTTGAGCTGGCATGTCAAATTTATATGGTCAAAAGTAGTTTTGATGCATGATATTGCCTCTAGGAACTTGTAGGATTAGTTTCTATCAATATTGTTGAGTTTGGTTCACTTTTATTTTGAAGTTACTAAAATTTCAGAAATTTTTCAGAGGAAGAAATATGTTTAGGAAAATGTACCAAGGTGGCCCTTCAAGGAAGCAAGGACCCAGGCTCGCAATACGCGATGCCGATGATGAACCACCAAGGGAAGCTCAGGTGCGGGCTTGTGAATGTCCGTCAGAGGAATTTATGGATCGAGCAGGAATCAAGGAAGAATTTAACGCGTATGTGCGTAATGCCGATCTTGAGAGCTTCGAGACAGATAAGTGCCGCCAATACTACTATCTCACCGATTCCTTTGTGAGAAGGTTTGAATTTTCATCATCACGCAATTCTCAAACTGTCCTATTTGATCTTTATGAAAATTCCTATACTATGGACTTAGAGGATTTTAATACTGCTTGCAAACTTCCACAATGGGTGAGCACTAGCGAGCCTCGGAAATATGAGTTTAGAGATTTTCTAGCTAGTATAATTATGGGGGAATCTAGAGATATAACACAAGCTACCATAGGGAGCATTCATTTTCCTGCAATACATTATTTTGCTATCTTCATAGGTAGATGCATTAATGGTAAAGATGAAGGATGTCACATGTGTGTGCCTGATCTTAGCGTTCTCAGAAGCGCTATTTTAGGAGATAAACAATACAACTTGGGGGCTATCCTTGCACGTAGGTTGCATAATAATCGTATTCATGGAGATTTCTTTGGTGGAATTTATGCAACCCGTCTAGCTAATTTTCTTGATATACCCATACGTGGGCATGATATTGAGTTTCCTCCTGTTTATTTAGATTATGAAGCCATGGTTTGTCATCAGTTTGTTGAGAGGAACGATCAGTTCCTCCAGTACCAACTAATCTTTGACAAACGACGCACCTATCACGTTGCTCTCCCTGCTCCTGCTTTCTTTGACTCTCAGGCAAAAGGGAGATATATTATAACCAGGGAGGAGGCGGACGAGTATAAGAGGAGGACGGAGACGGCCTGTCTCCAAGCGGCAGCTCACGAGGCAATAACTGCTGCATCTCAGTACGACCCCAACTATTACTTTGGATATCCACCAGGCCAGCCGTGGCCATAGACCAACTTAGGCCAAAAGCCTAACCTTGGGGGAGTACGTATTTCTCACCAACATTACATTCATGTTCACATACTCATTGCTAGTTGTCGGTGCTCATACTTTTTCACTGTATCATCCATGCTAGTTTATTTTCCTTTTTATGCTTTCTTCTTGTGTATTTAATAAACCTTAAGAAAAACAAAAAATTAGTTGTAGCTTTTAGTTAGTTTACTTTTCATGCTGTAGTAGTAATAATTAAAAAGAAAACCCAAAAGATTTCTCGTTCTTCTTTTGCTTGTTGGGAGCTTTCCCGTGTAAATAGTTTTATTTCTTTCTTGTTCTTTGGGGGTCGAGAGGAGAAGACCATAATGAAAATGTTAAAATGGCTCTCATATGCATTATTGTTGATCTAATAAAGAGCACATATTACTTTGTCTTCTCTCTTGAATCGAATGCTTGCAGATTCCAGCTTAGTCCAATGCACGTGCACTATTATTATTATCCACACTATTCGGTCGTGCAAGTGAAAGGCAATAATGATGATTATATGATGAAATTATTGAGATGAGAAAAGCTGGTATGAACTCGACCTCTCTTGTTTTTGTAAATATGATTAGGTCATCGCTCCTGATTCAGCCTATTATGAATAAACATGTTTGCAATGACAATTAGAGATTATAATTGCTTATGCCATGCTTAATTAGCTAGGATCTTATAATGGTTTACCTTGCATGCCAACATGCTATTAAAATGGTTGTGATGTGGTATGATCGGGTGGTATCCTCTTTTGAACGATACGAGTGGCTTGACTTGGCACATGTTCACGCATGTAGTTGAAACAAAATCAACATAGCCTCTATGATATTTATGTTCATGGTGCGTTATATCATACTCATGCTTGTATTCGGTGTTGATTAATTTTAATGCATGTTCATGACTGTGGTCGCTCTCTAGCTGGTGCTTCCCAGTCTTTTGCTAGCCTTCACTTGTACTAAGCAGGAATACTGCTTGTGCATCCAATTCCATAAACCCCAAAGTTGTTCCATATGAGTCCACCACACCTACCTATATACGGTATCTACCTGACGTTCCAAGTAAATTTGTATGTGGCAAACTCTAAACCTTCAAATAAACATTCTATTTTATATGCATGAATAGCTCATGTATCAACTAGGGCTGTCCGTATCTTCCATGTTAGGAGGGTTATTCTCAAGAGGAGTGGACTCCGCTCCTCACTCAAGAGAAAATGGCTGGTTACCGGGATGCTGAGTCCCATGCTTTATGCAAATGAAATCAAAATAACTGCAAACAAAACTCCCCTGGGACTCTTGTTAGTTGGAGGCACTCGTTGTTTCGAGCAAGCCATGGATTGATGCTTGTTGGTGGAGGGGGATTATAAACTTTACCATTCTGTTTGGGAACCGCCTATAATGTGTGTAGCATGGAAGATATCGCCATCTCTTGGTTGTTATGTTGACAATTAAAGTATACCACTCAAAATATTATTCATATATATTTCAAAACCGAGCTCTGGCACCTCTACAAATCCCTGCTTCCCTCTACGAAGGGCCTATCTATTTACTTTTATGCTGAATCATCATCCTCTTATTAAAAAGCACCAGTTGGAGAGCACCACTGTCATTTGCATCCATTACTATTAGTTTACATTGAGTATGACTTGATTGGATCTCTTTTACCATGAATTACAATGTCTAGTCAGTCCTTGATCTTTCAAGGTGCTTTGCATTTATGTTTTGTGGTCTCAGAAAGGGCTAGCGAGATACCATCCTGTTATATCATATCATGATTGTTTTGAGAAAGTGTTGTCATCCGAGATTTATTATTATTGCTTGCTAGTTGATTATGTCATTGATATGAGTAAACATGAGACCTAAATGTTATTGTGAATATGGTTAGTTCGTAATCTTTGTTGAAAACTTGAATGCTGGCTTTACATATTTGCTACAACAAGAGCAAACAGAGTTTGTAAAAGATTTTCTTTATCACTTTCAGTTTATCAACTGAATTTCTTGAGGACAAGCAAAGGTTTAAGCTTGGGGGAGTTGATACGTCTCCATCGTATCTACTTTTCCAAACACTTTGGCCCTTGTTTTGGACTCTAACTTGCATGATTTGAATGGAACTAATCCGGACTGACGATGTTTTCAGCAGAATTGCCATGGTGTTATTTTGTGTAGAAATAAAAGTTCTCAGAATGACCTGAAAATCAACAGAGAATTATTTTGGAATGTATAAAAAATACTGGAAGGAAGAACCACATGAGGGGGCCCTCCACCTGTCCATGAGGGTGGGGGCACGCCTGCCCCCCTGGGCGCCCCCCTGCCTCATGGCCCCCCTGACGCTCCACCGACCTCAACCCTGACTCCATATATTCACTTCCGGGGAGAAAAAAACCAGGGAGAAGTATTCATCGCGTTTTACGATACGGAGCTGCCGCAAAACAGGTGCTTGTAGATATGTCTACTACCTTGGTTCCGACCATTTTCAATTGGAGCACGCAAAATCCAGAAAAATGCAGTGGACTTTCCCCTTGCTGACTTCCACGGGAGCAGCTCGACTAGCGTTGCACCAGCACCTGCAGCTGCACCTGCTCCCGCACTGGCTCCTGCACTTGCTCCCACAATGACTCCCGCACCGACTCCCGCACCGGCTCCCGCACCTGCTCCGGCACTGATACGTCTCCGTCGTATATACTTTTCCAAACACTTTTGCCCTTGTTTTGGACTCTAACTTGCATGATTTGAATGGAACTAACCCGGACTGATGCTGTTTTTAGCAGAATTGCCATGGTGTTATTTTTGTGCAGAAATAAAAGTTTTCGGAATGACCTGAAAATAAATGGAGAATTATTTTGGAATATATAAAAAATACTGGAAGGAAGATCCATGTCAGGGGACCTCCACCTGTCCATGAGGGTGGGGGGCGCGCCTGCCCCCTGGGCACGCCCCCCCTGCCTTGTGGGCCCCTTGACGCTCCATCAACCTCAACCCTGACTCCATATATTCACTTTCGGGGAGAAAAAACCAGGGAGAAGGATTCATCGCGTTTTACGATACAGAGCCGCCGCCAAGCCCTAAACTCTCTCGGGAGGGCTGATCTGGAGTCCGTTCGGGGCTCCGGAGAGGGGAATCCATCGCCATCGTCATCATCAACCATCCTCCATCACCAATTTCATGATGCTCACCGCCGTGCATGAGTAATTCCACCGTAGGCTTGCTGGACGGTGATGGGTTGGATGAGATTTATCATGTAATCGAGTTAGTTTTGTTAGGGTTTGATCCCTAGTATCCACTATGTTCTGAGATTGATGTTGCTATGACTTTGCTATGCTTAATGCTTGTCACTAGGGCCCGAGTGCCATGATTTCAGATCTGAACCTATTATGTTTTCATAAATATATGAGAGTTCTTGATCCTATCTTGCAAGTATATAGTCACCTACTATGTGTTATGATCCGGCAACCCCGAAGTGACAATAATCGGGACCACTCCCGGTGATGACCGTAGTTTGAGGAGTTCATGTATTCATTATGTGTTAATGCTTTGGTCTGGTACTCTATTAAAAGGAGGCCTTAATATCCCTTAGTTTCCAATAGGACCCCGCTACCACGGGAGGGTAGGACAAAAGACGTCATGCAAGTTCTTTTCCATAAGCACGTATGACTATATTCGGAATACATGCCTACATTACATTGATGAACTGGAGCTAGTTCTATGTCACCCTAGGTTATGACTGTTATATGATGAATCGCATCCAACATAATTCTCTATCACCGATACATTGCCTACGAGCTTTCCATATATTGTTCTTCGCTTATTTACTTTTCCGTTGCTATTGTTATCATTACTACAAAACACCAAAAATATTACTTTTGCTACCATTACCTTTTACTACCGTTACCACTGCTATCATATTACTTTGCTACTAAACACTTTGCCGCAGATATTAAGTTTCCAGGTGTGGTTGAATTGACACCTCATCTGCTAATACTTGAGAATATTCTTTAGCTCCCCTTGTGTCGAATCAATAAATTTGGGTTGAATACTCTACCCTCGAAAACTGTTGTGATCCCCTATACTTGTGGGTTATCAGGCACTGGCTCAGACACCGGGCATGCTCGGTGGTGGTTCGTCTTTGGCTGAGCTCGATGCCCTCACAGTATTTGTCACACCACCCCCCTTCAATAAATGTATAATCTCCCGTTTTCGTTGCCATTCGGATGTCTCACGTCGCAGACTTTTCTTTGCAAGCCGACAAAACCCCGTGCACCATATTGTACACCATCAGTGACCAGAAGGTGGACGTGGTGAAGGCGACGATAATGGAGTCGAAGGAACCATTGTTCCACAGCCGACCGATCCCCCCGGACGTCTTCAAGGTTTCCATGGCCAGTGTCAAACCGGGCCACGAGAATTTGGCTCCTCTGGTACTAGTGGGGGATGAAGACGAGACCCCACGGCGGCTTGGTGATTGTTGCAATGGGTGGGTCCTGTTGTGGCCAAAGAGTCTGCTTCTTCTGGAGGCAGCCGAGAGCACACCCATGAGCACACAGTTAGGTATGAACATCAACACCTCACCTACCCAATTAGTGTTGGCTGTCATGTTGGGTGATAGCGGAGGGGGTGAGGAAGAGGCTCCATTAGTCGGCGGTGACGTCGCCATAGATGAGGATGAGGATGACGATGACACTCAACAATATGTCAATACTAGCGCCTACTTAGGGTTTGAGCGTCATGAGTCGGTGCCTGAATTGCTGCCTCTGGAGTCTGGACGTATTATGGAGAACCTTCCAGTAGTAAAGAAGTCTAGGAAGAGACTGAGGAAAGGCAAAAAATTGCTTCTATGATCCAGCCGCCTCAGTTGCCTTGGGTTCAAGACCGTATATATATCCCCGGTGCGGCAAAATGGCATATCCCCGGTCAACCAATCCTACCTAAAGCAGCACTAGGGTCTAGATTCGGCGATTTAAGGAGACTTCATGACGATGTGCTGCGGATAGAGAAAGGCCTCATCACCTCAAAAAATCCAGGATACCCACTCTACGTGCTTAACATTCCACGACAATTTTCGTACGTCGACACATTCCCAGCGGAGAAGTTCTTCCTTTGATTCGATTACATCTTTGACATGTTTCACTTGAAGAAGCTGGATTTTACATTTGTCTGCCTTTATGCCTTGCACATGAACTACCTCATCGGGGTTGAGCGGATACCTCATATCTGTGTCGCTGACCCGTACTTCATGCATGAGGGCTTCTTGGGAGTCTGCGTAGAGCACCGTGAATACGCGAGGGAATACATTGCCAATTTCATGCTCGCCAATAAGGACAAGGAGGCGATTCTTGTGCCTTATCATCCCCTGTAAGTCATCCGCGCGGATATCCTTCATTTGATTTCAATCATTCATTTGCACGGTGGAGGCTAATTAATTTGAGGTGTACTTATTTTGCGTAGCGGCGGGCGTGCCGTCCTCGTCATCCTCTACCCCCGATACTCCCACGCTCTTTACTTGGACTCGTCGAAGAACATTAACAAAAAGGATTACACCCACATCAAGTCTATTCTCGATAGTGCTATGTTTTACTATGGCGCACGGGGTGGAGAGGTCAAGGATAAGAAGAAAAGGGACGGCAGGCCCGCCTTCGGCCATAAGACCGACTTCTGTTGCATCCAGCAACCGAGTGATTCTCTTAATGATGGATTCTATGTCCTACACCACATGCTGGAGTATAGACGGGATCACCAGAACTTTCGCATGTCGCCTAGATCCGGTGATGCCCATATTCTGCAATGGGCAAAGAACTTAGGAGATATCGAGGATCATCGACTTCGAGCTGAGTTCTATCACATCCAGCATGAACTTTCCCAAATAATCATGAAGGAGGTCGTCGGAAAAGTAGGGATGTTCTACGAAGAAGGAAAAATGTCACGGGAAGACGTCCGAACATGCGTAGCCGCTCAGCGTCTTGACCTGAAGCCTTTCACTAAGCTCAGGGACTATTTCCCTGACTTGGATGGATGGCACAACATGGAGTGATTGTCGATATATGACAATGTGTCTATTTAGTCCATACTATCTACATGACGAAACTTTGAGTTATGAATGACGAAACTTTATTTTTGATGTAATTAAACTGTCCTCCTCGACTAGCGAAGATCACTCTAGTTAGGGCATTTTGGGTACGATGAACTTTGTTATTTATTCTTATGATATGTTGCTTCTATTTTTTCCAAGTCTGTCTCTTTCTGTTGCTTAACTATATATGTTGCATATCATCGACTCATGTGACGATGCAGGTGTATAAATCATCGATGGCGAAGAAGTGATATGCCAGGAGTATACAACGAGTGGTCGGAATGTCAGGCCCAGGTGTATCGGTTTCCGGTTTCCGAGCGACAGCCAGTAGTTAGTTTAGGTTCACGCTAATGCGAGAGAGGGATACGAACTCATGTACTGCGTAGTTCCGCTCTCAGTCAAAGTGATAGCACTTCTCGCGTATAGCACTGTTTAGATGGATGACGATGTAGTTGCAAGTAATCGAGACTTGTATCGCTATTTTCAAGATGATGACGAGAGACCACTTTGTGTTGGATGATGATTATGATGATGACATGATTTGATGAGACTATTTGTATGTATATGCTATGATTACATTTGTATGTGTATGATATGCTAAAGATTATTGTATAAAGCCTATTCAAATACAAAAAAAATATGCAGGAAAAAACAAAAACTAATAAAACTAGCAGTAGCGCTCCCATACGAGTAGCGCTTCCTGCTAAAAAGCGTTGCAGATATTAGCAGCATCGCTCTGCACTAAAGCGCGCTACTGCTAGCCATGTATAGCAGTAGCGTGGGACAACAGGCGCTACTGCTACATGTTAGTTGTAGCGCCTTATTAGTAGCGCGTCGTCCCGCGCTACTGATAGGCAAAATACCTGCGCTACTGCTAGGGTTTTCCCTAGTAGTGTATGAACCCTAGGCCTTGTTTTCAAGCATTGCAATACTGTTTTCGCTCACTTTTACTACTAGTTACCTTGTTGTTTTTATATTTTCAGATTACAAAAACCTATATCTATTATCCATATTATGCTTGTATCACCATCTCTTTGCCGAACTGGTGCACCTATACAATTTACCATTGTATTGGGTGTGTTGGGGACACAAGAGACTCTTTGTTATTTGGTTACAGGGTTGTTTGAGAGAGACCATCTTCATCCTACGCCTCCCACGGATTGATAAACCTTAGGTCATCCACTTGAGGGAAATTTGCTACTATCCTACAAAACTCTACGCTTGGAGTCCCAACACGAGTCTATAAGAAGAAGGTTGCGTAGTAGACATCAAGCTCTTTTCTGGCGCCATTGCCGAGGAGGTTAGTGCTTGAAGGTATATCTTTAGATCTTGCAATTGAATCTTTTAGTTTCTTGTTTTATCACTAGTTTAGTCTATAAAAGAAGACTGCAAAAAATGGAATTGAGGTTGCCACATATGCTTCATCTTTTTTAATGTCTTTCATGAAAATGATGGAAAGGAAATTGTGCTCAAGTGTTAGAAGAAGAAGGTCATAAAATGTTTGGCATAAAATCTTTGAATGATGAGCATGATTGCAATGTTGTTAGTATGAATTCTTTGAATATCCATGATGCTAATGATATGCAAAGCCATAAGCTTGGGGATGTTATGTTTGATGAAGATGATATTTTCCCCGAAGTTTTGATGATAAAATTTATTATGATGATAGCATGCCTCCTATTTATGATGATTATGTTGATGAAAGTGGATTTGGAGAGGTCATGACTTTATTTAGTGATGAATCCACTATTTCGGAAGAGGTTCCAATTGGTTATGAGAACAAAGTTACTATCTATGATGATTATTGTGATGACTTGTATGCTATAAAGAATAATGATAACCATGAAACTTGTCATCATGATTTTAATTTTCAATTGGATTATGCCTCACAGGATAGTTATTTTGTTGAGTTTACTCCCACTACTATGAATGAGAAGAATTTTGCTTATATGGAGAGTAGTAAATATTCTATGCTTGTGCATCATGAAGATAATGCTTTATGTGATAGCTATATTGTTGAATTCATTCATGATGCTACTGAAAATTATTATTAGGGAGGAATATATGCTTGTAGGAGTTGCAATAATATCAAGTTTCCTCTCTATGTGTTGAAAATCTTGAAGTTATGCTTGTTTTGCCTTCCTATGCTAGTTAATTCTTGTTCCCATAAATTGTTTGCTCAAAAAATCCCTATGCATCGGAAGTGGGTTATACTTAAATGTGCTAGTCATATGCTTCATGATGCTCCCATTATGTTTCAATTCGTAACTTTTATGTGAGCATCATTGAAATCATCATGCCTAGAAAGGCATTAAAGAAAAGCGCTTGTTGGGAGACAACCAATATTTACCCCTAATGTTTTTGTGTGTTTTCATGATTAGGCTACTATATTAGTCATGTTTTATAGCTTTTGTTTCAATAAAGTGCCAAGTGAGACCTTTGGGATGGCTTACGGTGATAGTTGATTTGATCTTGCTGAAGAACATAAACTTTTGCACCTAGTAAAATAATTTAATTTTTAATAGAAGCGTGATAAACTCCTGATTCTTTTTGAATAGGATCAATATACACATTTCCCAGCTTTTCCTAATTTTTTAGAATTTTTGGAGTAGCAGAAGTATGGTTGTTGTTCAGAGCATTTAGACTGTTCTGTTTTGATAGATTCTGTTTTTAACGCCTAGTTTGCTTGTTTTAGTGTTTCCATAGCTTATATTAAGTAATATAAATGGTGCAAATGATAGAGTATAGTAGGCATTATGTGGAAACAATTATGAATCTTGTCTTGGCAGTACCAAAGTTAATGATTTGTCTTTATCATACTAACCCATCTCACGAAGTTCTGTTAAGTTTTGTGTGATTGAAGTTTTCAAGTTTTTGGTGAGATATCAATATGAGGAGAATAAGGAGTGGAAAGATACTAAGCTTGGGGATTTCCAAGGCACCCCAAGGCAATATTCAAGGAATATCCAAGCAACTAAGCTTGGGGATGCCCCGGGAGGCATCCCCTCTTCCGTCTTCAACAATATTGGTAACCTTACTTGGCGCTATATTTTTATTCGTCACATGATATGAGTTTTGCTTGGAGCGTCATTTTATTTTATTTGTATTTGCTTGATGATATTTAGAGTAATGTTTTTCATCTTTTATTTCAATAGAAGGTCAAGCATAGCCTTTACCATGCTTATTTTGCAAGTCTATATGTTGCTGTTTAAAAACAAAAAGTTTGCTGTTATGTTTTGAATATTGGTGAATAGTGAGAACATGATAAAATCTTGAAATTTTTACACAATGAGTAAAACAAATTATATACAGTGTGGATTTTTTTCAGAATTTTTGATGTTATAGAAGTATGATTCCTCTTGCATTCTTTAGATACTGTTCTGTTTAGACAAATTGTTGTTATGTTTGCATTGTTTGCATATGTTTGCTTGTTTAATGATTCTATTTGAGGATAGGAGTGTTAAATATGGAGAGGCATTCAGTAGGAAATATGAAATTATAATTTTTGTGATTTTCTAGAGTAGAGAATGATAAGGTTTTGCATGGATTTATACTAACTTATCTCACGAGTTATTGTTGAGTTTTGTGTGAATGAAGCTTTTAGATTTAGGAAAACCGCAATATGAAAGGAACTAAAGAGACACAAAAGCTCAAGCTTGGGGATGCCCAAGGCATCCCAAGTTAATATTTCAAGAAGTCTCTAGCATCTCAGCTTGGGATGCCCCGGTTGGCATCCCACCTTTCTTCTTCAACAATGATCGGTCAGTTTTGGTTGAGCCTAAGTTTTTGCTTCTTCACATGATTTTTGCTATCCTTGCAATGTCATTTTATTTTTCTTTGCTTGTTGTTTGAATAAAATATTAAGATCTGAAATTTTTAAATGAGAGAGAGTCTTCACATAGCTACATAATTATTCAACTACTCATTGATCTTCACTTATATCTTTTTGGAGTAGTTTGTCATTTACTCTCGTGCTTCACTTATATCCTATGAGTAAATGGTTGAATGAATTGAATGTCATAAATCTGAAAGTATATATGTTTCATATGCTTATACCATGGGGAGTAATGACTTCACATATAAGAAGTAGAGGTGGTAAATTTATTGAAAGTTAGCAAACATAGCATTGGTCACTTGAACAATTCATGAAAGAATATTGAAGGAAGAGAGGTTTCACATATAAATATATTATCTTGGACATCTTCTATGATTGTGAGCCCCATTAATTATTTTCAAACTTGATCAAATTAGTTGAAGTTGGACAAGGAAGACAACTTAATGAGTTATGTTTGGGTATATTTGTATAGAAGTTATATTGTTATGGATCCTCCAACATGTGGTGCTTGCTTTTTTAGAATCTTTTGTTGGCCAAAATTTCTGTACTAAGAGGGAATACTGCTTGTGCATCCAAAATCCTTGAACCAAGTTTCTTCCATGAGTGTCCACCATATCTACCTATATGCGGTATTTACCTGCCATTCCAAGTAAATTTGCATGTGTGAAACTCTAAACCTTCAAATAATAATCTGTTTTGTATGCCCGAATCGCTCATGCACTACTGTAGGATGCTGCTCACGCGACACTACGATCAGAGACCCTTCGACGAAACTGTGTGCGATGCAATAATCGCAAACGGTGGTGTAAGAAAACATCAAAAAGGTGCAAAATGTTTGCGATCGAGGATGCATCAAACACGGTTCAGAATTTAATTGCGTGTGCGATGTAGGACATATAATTTAGTTCAATTAACTATTTATGATGATGAGGAACAAAAGAAACGGGAAGCCAGATGAAGGTGTGTGCGATATACAACATACGGTTCACTAGGATGAACGTGTGTGATCAGGCAACACAATGGAAATGGTTCAACTGAACAAGATGTGTGTGATACGCGGCAAACAGGTCCGTAATCAGAAATGTGTGCGAAGACCAATAATAACATAGACGATTGCTGCTAATAAATTGTGTGATATGCTCTGTCTACATAAGAATAACATGTATAAGGATTTGATTCCATAAACAGATTGAACATCGAATTACATATGTGGCTAGTGCACACATGACCTTGGCACACATGAAAGTACGTTCCAAAATGGCTATGAAACTCAAATAATGTATAAAAGGAAAAACGAACCGTGATTAATTTCATATTTTTAGGACGACGCTACTATATATAGTTGCATGTTGCCTCTATAAAATAAATCAAGGCGGGAAGAGACATCGTATGTCGTTTCGCACACATAGGTGACAAGGTCCCTCTCGGAACCATGAGCCTTTTTGAGAGAAGCTCCGGTTTGTAAGAAGATTGTACCAAAACTTGTCCCAAATTGGACTAATTTTTTACCACAACATGTTGGTGCTATGACATAACACCATGCCAAGTTCCATGATTTTGAGGTGAGTTTTGGATTTACAGTCATTTTAAAACTAGGTTTCTCAATGTTTACTGTCGAGTTGGCACCGCCCTGGATAGGCTTTTTCCTCGTGGGTCCCAAATGATAAATCCAAATCTGTGACTACCATGTAACTTTTCTTATTAAGAATTACAACCCTTGGTGTGCAAGCTCAAAATAAGTTTGTGGGTGCTGGTGGGCACTAAAAACTTGCGGTTCTGTAATGAACAAAGATCTCAAGGATCCCGCGAGAGTGATGTTCTTTGCCTATGTTGTGAATGCTTATAATATTTATGTCTTAATTAAATAAATGGCAAGCCATGCATTGGCCCAGTATGAAAGAAAATATGGGTCAAAGCCGAGTTGAAAAGTGCAACAATATCTAACTCCATCTAACAAACAGTACAAAAGCAAGAGGATTAATTGCTCATCAGGTTTAGACAAAATGTAGATTGAACAGGACAATGACATCTAACTCAACCAACATTTTCGGCAGTCACAATCAAATGGATCGGTCGTCTGATCCATAAAATCAAGATCAACGGCCAGAAATTCTACTGGTCCATGATGACAAGATGTTGTAAATAGAAGCCGAGCACGGTCAGAAGCTGTTAGGTCCACATGAAACTTCTTTTTATGTTGTTCAACACTTGCAGTCGTAAGAAATTTCTTGTTGAAAAACTTAATCCTCACGGACAATAGTGCCCTCGCATTCAACATGGAGAATATGACAAAGCTAGTGTTTGCATTGTTGGATGCATATCCTTCCAGTGTTACTGTCTTCAAACGAATGTCGTGAGATCTGAGAAAATCCTGGTGCTTCTTGAAACATCGATTGGTTATACCTTTTTCTCCATGTGTTTGTGTCTAAATAGAGATGAAGATTGAAAACAATTAATGTCTCAAAAAGATTATGTTGAAAGAGTGATAGCTGAACGATTAATTATAGTACATTATATATGGGCTTTCAATGTGCGTGAAATCATCACCTTCATATACAAATTCTCCAGACATGGAAAGCATTACAGCAAGGCAATAATGATGTTGAGATCAAAACACCACGTAGTGATATATAAGGTCTTGACAGAATCCACCACCACTGATAGGATGGATAAGCGCTTCATTGAGCATAGAACATAATATTAGCATTGAAAGTGTACTCCAAGATGATACTTAACTTATGCGCACAAATGAAAAATGCAAATTACAAAAATGTACATGAATAATATACAGTACCTCAATAGGTGTGGAGGCAAACACCATCGCAAACCATTCAAATGGATCACTAATTGCACCCAAGGTCTCCAGTTTAGGCACAGAGACCACAATTATTTGTGAAGGTTTATGACAACAATTAAGGAGCAACCTTTGAAGTGAAGGGGTGTCTTTGATGATGAGCTCCTGTCCTTCAAAATGAATTCCAATTCTTACAAGGTGAGCCTACTTTATTTTGAGACAAGGGATATGGATTCCTATTCCAAAAACAAGCACCAAACGCTGCAGTGTAGGGCAGCTAGAGTGGATGATGCTGTGAAGTGAGGCTACCGACAGATCAACCAACACAAGCGCAAGTTTTTTCAGCACTGACAGTCGAAGCATTTGTACCAGATAGTCTGCTAGATGGCACCGGTTCAAGGTGACAGTGTGGAGAGAGGAGGAAAACCATGAGATGGGCATCAGTGGTGAGGGCACAGATGCAGCTCTTGGTGGTAACCTATCGCTGTAATGGTAGAACTCAAGCTGCTAGAGTTTATCGAATTGACAGCACTACAAAAAAATACACTTCCATGATGATACGTGTTTGTCACAGTAGGTTGCATTTTCTGTCATGCATGTACATTCATGACGATTTTATGATGGAATCAAGATAGTCATACCTGTGCTGTCGTAGAAGTGTTCCATGACATTACCAAAATTATCATCACGGAAGTGTCCACTTCCATGACGATAAATCCCACATCACAGAAGTGCTTTCGTCAAGGGTGACCGACACGTGGCATCCAGCATAATGGAACACCGTTAAGCTATCGGGTCGGGTTTTGGATCCGATAACCCGTTAACAGCCCCGACCAATGGGGATTTTCCACGTGTAAAATCATCATTGGCTGGAGGAAACACGTGTCGGCTCATCGTTGGGACAGATGTCATCCACTCATTGGAAAGAAGGCGCCTATGATACGTCAACACGTGGCATGGCCCAACAGAGGCCCATTCCTATGAAAAGGCCGGCTCGTTTGACTTGGTCAAAAGGTGGCGGGCCGGCCCATGTAAAGCCTGTTAACGGCCTGTTCACATATAGCCCATTTACAGCCCGCTAACCCAAGGCCCATTACGCCCTATCCGAATTAGGCCCAGTAGCGTCATCTGGGCCACCCAATATGATTCCAGCCCGTTTTCATTTCTGGCCCATGTATGGCCCATGACATATTTCGGCCCATATGAGGCCCTATGTAACTCTTGGCCTATTAACAGCCCGTGTTGAAACTGGCCCGTAATGAACAGTGTATCACTTTACACCCATTAACGGTCCGTGGTGAAACTGACCTGTAATGAACAGTGTATCACTTTATACCCATTAACAGCCCGTTATTCCGTTGGGCCGTTTCCAGCCCATGTTATGTTTCGGCCTTCTCAGAGCCCTTTTATTCTTGGGCTCATTTCCAGCATTCGTTTACTTACGGCCCGTTACTGTCATTTTCTACCTGTGGGCCAAATTCAGCCCGTGGTTACAGTCGGCCCGTTTGTGGTCTGTTAATACGTAGGGCCGTTTTCATAGCGTCATCAAATACGGCCTATTAATGATGGCCCGTTATGGTCGGCCCATGAACAGACGATTCCAACTCTAGCCCATTTACGGCCATAATGCGGCCTGTTATTGGCCCATGTTTGGCCAATCGATCATACTGCCCGTATAAGGCCCATTGATGATACGACCCATAGAAGGCCCATTGTTTCTATGGCCCGTAGAAGGCCCATTGTTTCTACGGCCCGTAGAAGGCTCACTGTTTCTACGGCCTGTAGAAGGCCCACTATTTCTACGGCCCGTAGGAGGCCCAGTGTCACTAAGTGAATATTAGCCCATGGTTATTGTGGCCTAGTTTTAAAAAATAGGTTATTGCAGCCACTAGCAAACCACGGAAAAGGAACTGCAATGACTACAAGCAAACAAATAAACAAGACAACAAGGAAATAAATAAGCAAGCAACTTACGCTAGGCTATCACGGCTATCACACATATTACATCCACTAGGCATCAAAGTTCGCCACCAGTGCAAATAAACGCGCCGACAAAAGAATATACAAAACTAAGAGCACTTCAGAAGGCACTAGGCCTGGCCAGGTCGGCCCCCCCAAACAACTGAAGAAGCTGAGTAGACCTCAGTTGTGTCAACGATAGATGCATCAACAGTAGATTTAAGGCATGATGGTGCGCACGGCAGTCCTCTGACATCTTCATTGCATCTTTGACTTCAAGTCGGAGCTGAGCTGAAGCAAGCCTTTCCGCTTTAAGTTGAGACTGAAGAAGTCGAACTGATTGAGGCAGCGACTACACAGAGGTTGTCTCACACCTGCTGGTGAGTAGCTTCAACTCACTGTCTTCATCAAGATAGGACCTTGGGGTCATCTCGCTGTCCTCAAGATGGTTTGGCTCACTATGTTCCCTAATGTTCTGCCTGGCGTAAGAGATACGAGTCTGAAAGAGAAACAAGGAGACACGTAACAGGTTTCACAATTATATAAGCAAATAAATGGATCTGTTCTGCATAAGGAACATGTTTTTACAACTAAAATTTGAAACTGGTAGTTGTTGCAAACATCCAATCAGATGTAAACAGCAAAGCAAACATCAGTGGAGGAAATGATGCCTATCCAAATCTATACTAGAACAAAGTTTGAAGGTTACATTACATGTTAACACAGGCTGGACAAAGCCCTTCTCCATGTTGATGGAAGGTTGATTCAATAAATTCCCCAAAGAAAATTCTTTATAAGCGTTGCCATTATTCTACATTTTGCAAAGAGTAAATATAGATCAAATAATATTGGAAGAAACAGAGGATAATGAAGCTCAGGTGTAGACTGATGATACATAATCACATAGCAATTAATTAAGTACATCGTTACAACGCAAAAGGGAGAGAGGTACTGACAAGAGCAATGCAGAGCCCATTATTGTTTTGAGATCGTATGATCCTTTGAGCAAGGAGATTCATCTGAAATTAGTTTTCATACAAGAGAGAAGGTAAGGCACAAGCAGAAATTTAGGAGTTCAAATTTTGAATTGATATCATAGACAGTACCTGACGCTGGGCTCCCAACAATTCTAATAGGGGTTTGGCCACTGGAGTAGGGGTAAAGTGTGGTACAGTTGGGCCTGTGTTTTCTGTGGCTACTGATCTATCTGATTTAACAGGTATCACTACCTTTTCCAAATACCTAGTTTGTACTCCTTGAGGATCTGCACTCACCCTCTTCCTTTTGGACATCTATTACGAAAGAACAACATTTGACTGGAAAAACATAGTGTGACGACACATGGAATAGGTACAGAAAATGGATAGGTATGACATATACTCATATATGATGCTTAAACTAAGCAGATGGTGTAACAAAGTAGAAGTAATGCAAGAGGTCAGATGCAAAATATGTGCGACCAATACAACTTTGCAAAGTTAGAGCAAGCACCTTGATGGGTGAATAAGATAGGCCATCCTCCACCATGCCAAGTTTGTTAGCCAGTGGATCGTTCCACAATATTCCTCTCGTGCGCCCATTCTCATATTCATTTTGATAATGTTCAATATCTGACATGCATGAAAACATAAACACAGGAGAGATTTTCTTTGTAATACAGAAGTGATTCTAATCCAATACTGCCTCCCTGTAAACCCCTTTGTGCTATCTCTGCAATTCTTTTAAAAGATGCCATGTATGCTGTAATTTGTTGTGTGCATTAATATAATGTGGCCTACTACTCAAAATATGAGAGCTCCAGAAGTGATGACACTTCACAGATGATAGCTTCAACATATAGTAAAGAAGAACAAGTCGACCTGACCTGACAGATTCAAAATATACTAAGGGGGAACAACTCGACCTGACCAGTCGACCGCAAGAGAAGAGTATCATCTTAAAGAAGAGCAGAAGTGCAAGCAGATTGAAGATATTACAAGTCTTTCAATACAATGTCGGTTGGCCACCCATGATGAACCAGAGCGCATAGAGAAATACTATTCTTTCTGGTCTCTCCATATGTGGCTCACATGCATTTTGAAACTAAAGTAGGAACATTTAGCTAACCAATTAAACATCTCTCAGTTTTACTAATATCAACAATAATATCAGATATGAATTTGTACAACTAAGCTTGTTTAGCTCGATGGGTGGAGTGCTATTACGACACAAACCATGTAGGCTGATTGTGGTCATCATAAAATGGGGAAAACATAAGCATGATGAGTACATTGTTGACCGTGGCAGTGGGATGGCAGATCTGAAGCTGCAAACCGCGCAAAGGGTAGTTAGCAACCGATGTTTTCTTTGAAATAACAATTAAGATTTGGTATGGACAAGAAAGTACGGTCAACAAGTGATAAAGAAATGCAATTATGCTATCTCTCTATATGTCGCGACATGCATTTGGAAACTCAAGTGGGACCTCTAGCTAACCAATTAAATGTGTCGGTTAACTAATATCAGTATCATATCACAATCATATTTGAACAACTAAGCTTTCGAATTCTGAGTGTTGTGTTGATTAGCTTGAAGGGTGGAGTAATGCTAGTACGACAGAAAGCACCGACGTAGATCATAGTAGAGTAGATAAAAGGGGAAACCCTAAGCATCAAGAGAAAAATCTGGAAAGTGGAACTAGCTGGACCAGTGGGTGGCGCACATGCTTTTCGAAACGAATATAGGAACATTAGGTGACCAATTAAACGTTCTCTGTTTTAGTGATATGAGCATCATATCAGATTCGTATTTCAACACGTAAGCTTTGGGTTGAGATCTTGAGGAGCAGTGCTAGCACGACACGAAGCACCTACGATGATGGTAGTGAATATAAAGGGGGGAAACCATAAGCTTTACGAGTATAGTGCCTGTGCCATGGCAGATCTGAAGGTGCAAACCGGACAAAGCTACTTCGCAACCAATGTTTGCTTTCAACTAGCCGCTACGATTTGGTACGGACAAGAAAAGTACAGTAAAAAAATTACGATCTATTTTCCAGGTGAGATCAATAACTTAAGCACATATGGAAGAGTACTGTAAGTGCATCTAGTGCCACCCCTAGTTGCTTTTGGAGTATTGACGACAAACCTGGTTGAGGGACTAATGTGTTTGCGAGTATTGCAGGATAACACAGGTAGAAGTCCCTCATAGATTCGGTTTTCCTACCAGAGATGACCCCTAAAAATGTATGAAGACATTGAAACTCAAAGGTGGTATGTGAAGACATTCACATTGAAAACTATGACAAGTTGTGTGAAGACTATGGAGCGCGAAGACTTAGTTGTTTCGTCGTTCTTCTTCTTCTTTGTTGAGTCGTAGAAACCACCGTACTGTTAAGTGGGGTCCAAGAGAACCAGTCAGAATGACTGAAGTGATACTTAACCAAAATTCTATGTCTTCGAGAGAAGACAATGAGAGAAAATCTTATCCAGAGTTGGATAAGTCAGCTTTGCTTGTAGCCCAAGTAAAGTTGTCGTGTGTGTTTGAAATCTGACCGTTGGAACACGTGTCAGTTCCTTAGTGACCCAAGGTCATTTCGGACAAATTAGGTTGGGTTGCCTAGTGGCTATAAATAGCCCACCCCTAGAACCATAAACGGTTGGCTGCTCAGAGTTAGTGTACGGATTTTGTCATTTGAGAGCAACCCACCTCGAAGCCTTTGAGAGAGAATTCCTTGCGAGGATAAAGCCCTAACCACCCAGAGCCAAAGAGTGTTAGGCATCACTGAAGTCTTCCTGTCTGTGTGATGTGAAGACTTATTACACTTGAGGACTGTGAATCCTCCAGCCGGTTAGGCGTCGCGTTCTGAGCATCCAAGAGTCATTGTGGATCGCTGGTGAACGAAGTCTGTGAAGGTTTGGGAGTCTACCTTGAAGACTTACCAGAGTGATTGGGCGAGGACTAGGTGTCCTTAGCTCAAGGGGAATAAGGTGAAGACGCGGTCTTCTGAGTTGAATCTCAGCCTCCCTAACCAGACGTACAGTTGTCACAGCAACTGGAACTGGTCCAACAAATCATTGTCTTCAACGAGTCACTGGTTTCATCCTTCCCATTCCTTTACTTACTGTTGGCCCTGGTGAAGTCATTGCATGATTGCATTATCTTTTGTATTCACTGAGTAACTGATTGTTCTGATTGGCTTCACACTATCTTCCGACCTGATCTATACTGCCTAGCTGCTATTAGTCATTGTGCTTTCACTTCATTGAATACTTGACTATGGCTTGCTTAGTGTAGTCTACCTTTCGCTGCATGGTAATAGGTTTATTTCTATCGTTTTTCGAAACTTCCATGTTTTGAAGACTTTCATAAAAATCACCTATTCACCCCCCTCTAGTCGATCACTAGCAGTTTCAATTGGTATCAGAGCAAGGTACTCCCTTGTTCTGTGTGATTCAGTTTAACCACCTGGAGTTTTAGCAAGGATAATCAAAGTCTCCGCTGCGTGCCCAGTCTTCGATGGAACTGAATATCCCTACTGGAAGAATAAGATGCACATGCATCTTGAAGCCATTGATGTCGACCTATGGTATGTCATCAAGAATGGCGTTCCCAAGGCTGGTGAAGGTGTCACCGCTGCTGATGTCAAGAAGTTCGTTCAACTGGACTCCACTGCCAAGAACATCATCTGTGGTCATCTGACCAATGGATGGTATGGCCGTGTGAGTGCTTTGGAAACATCTAAGCTAGTTTGGGACTGGCTCTCCAAGGTCAACAAAGGCATCTCAACCCAGAGAGATCAGAGAATCAGTGTCCTTCGCAACCTCTTCAACTGCTTCAAGAGAAATGACAATGAGAATGTCCAGCTCACGTTTGATCGACTCACTGACATCACAAATGAGCTTCAAGCCCTCGGCGCCACTGAGATCACCAAACATGAAGTCGTCAAGACACTCCTGAGATCACTTGACAACTCGTTTGACACCCTAGCCCTGATGATTCAAGAACGTCCTGACATCAAAACACTCGATCCGTCTGATATACTTGAGAGGCTCAACACACACGAGTTTCAGATTTCTGAGAAAAGAGACATCTACGGTCCCAACTATGGGCGAACTCGTGCCTTGAAGGCAAAAGCTGTCTCCTCATCCGAAGAAGAATCTGACAGCAGTTCTGATGATCCTGAAGACATTGGAAAGGAGCTTGCTATGCTTGTGAAGAAGTTCCAAAAATTCACCAAGAAGAAAGGCTTCAGAAAGTCTTCACGATCAAGCTCACGGAATGATGAAGCGTCTGCTCATGACTACAAGAAGAGAACATGCCACTAGTGCAAGAAACCTGGCCACTACATCTTTGAGTGTCCGCAGTGGGACAATGAGAACAAGAAGAAGAAGAAGAGAAAGGAGTATGACTCTCACGACAATAAGAAGAAGAAATACTCATGGTCTTCTTGCAAGTCTTCCTCAAAGTCTTCATCACACAAGAAGAGCTCATCTGGCAAGGCTCGTGCGTTTGTTGGCAAGGAAATGGATTCAGAGGAGGAGTCCGCTTCTGAGGAGGCGGAGGTGGAGTCTGAGGAGGAGTCCGATTCTGGCGTTGCGAGTCTGGCTACAGCATACGTTGCCAAGTCCATCTTCAACACTGAAGACAATGACTTCATCACCGACACGGATGCAAATGACAAGGACTACTCCACTCCTACCTATTGCTTCATGGCACGCGGTGCCAAGGTAAACACATGCACTACTCACTATCAAACATCTAGTGAAGATGACCCTGATTGTGGTTCCAAACCCAGCTACAAAACACTTGCTAAAATTGCAACTGAACAACATAAAGCTATGGAACATATTCAAAAACTGTTAGACAAAAGCGATGACCTGTTAGACGCTGAAATGACTCGATCTCAGTCCTTAATTGAAGACATAAAAAATCTTCACGTTAAGTATCAGGAACTTGAAAGTCGTCATGAAACGCTCTCAACAACTCATGAAAAGCTTTCCTATGATTATCTTCAAAGGAAGCAAGATCTTGAGAAATTGAGAGCGGCTCATGAAGATCTTCAAAAAGAAAACGAGTCACTTCATGCCGAACATATCAGTTCCGCTCAGGAAGGATTTGAACCACCATGTCTTAAATGCATTGAGCGTGATAACGCTACTTCTGTTGCTGAATGTTCTACTGCTGCTACTGTTGCAATATCTTCAACTGCTGATGTGGCAACTAACCCCTCTGCTGAGGATGCCACTGCTATTGCTGATGAGAATGCTAGGTTGAAGACATTGCTTGAAATAGGGATGTTCAAAAGTCTCAAAGGGCATCAGACACTATGTGATGTCCTCAAAAGGCAGATCTTGAACCGAAACCCTAGGAAAGAGGGTGTTAGGTTCGAAAGGAAAATGAATGCTGATGGCTCTTACTGGAAACCCGAGCAGTACCCCAAAACCACATGGGTTGCTGCAAAGGAACCTTCAGCGGATCCATCCACCCTGTTTGGCTTCACTTGTGCTAATCCCATTGTTATTGATGAATCCTTTGATGCAAACTATAAACTGTTTAAGAATCAGAATGGTGAAGTATTTGCCAGGTATATTGGTACTAACTGCAGGAATGGGCCGCCTATGAAGAAAGTCTGGGTGCCGAAAAGATGTTTGGAGAATCTTCCTCTGAATGTCATCATGACAACACACATGAAGAAGACAAACCCCAGACCCCAGGCTTCATACGGTCCAAAGGCTTCATACAGACAGAGGACTCACCTGAGTCGCTCTAACGCAAATGTTTTGCAGGGAAACCTTACTCAGGCCTATGAATATGAGCACATTTCATCAAACCGCCATGTTCATAAGACCAAGAACTACTCTGCTTATTCTTATGAGTACTATTGTCCACCTGCAAGACTTTTTGCTAGGGCTCCAAAGCCAAAGTTCTCAGATGCTGCACTTAGACTCATTGCTTCGAAGCCACCCTTGAAGATGTGGGTGGCTAAGAAAGCTTAACTCTCTTTTTGCAGGGAAAGGTCTCCAGCCAAAAACCAAAATCGTCTGAAGCTATTGCTGGGGACCTTAAACATCTTGTAGGGCGCAAGATCAAATGCCCAAATGGTCTTATTATGTATTTTGTTCCTGAGTCGCTTGCTACTTGCCCTATCAATCCTAACCTTGATCTAAGCTTTCATAATCCACTTGCTCGTCAAATGTTTATGCTTCACAATTCTCTTCGTGAAGCCTATCCCCCTAACTGCACTGTAGGGTACGACACCAGCTGCTTCAGAATGGATTATTGATAGTGGGTGTACTAATCACATGACTGGCAAGCGAAATCTTCTTATGGACTCAACCTTACGTCCACCTAACAAAAGTTACATCACATTTGCTGACACTGGTAAAAGCAAGGTATTGGGTCTAGGTAGAGTTGCAATCTGAAGGGATCAACACATGGATAAAGTCATGCTTATTGAATCCCTTGGTTTCAACTTAATGTCTGTCTCAATGCTTTGCGATTTAAACATGATTGTGATGTTTGGAAAATATCGTTGCCTTGTTCTAATGGAATCTTACAAGTCTCTAGTTTTTGAAGGGTATCGGAAAGATGATTTGTACATGGTAGATTTCTCAGCAGGACCACAACTTGTGGTATGTCTTCTAGCAAAAGCTTCAGAATGCTGGCTCTAGCATCGGAGGCTAGGGCATGCTGGCATGAGGAACTTGCACACTCTTGCAAGAAAGAAGCATGTCATAGGCATCGAGGGCGTCAAGTTCAAGAAGGATCACTTATGCGATGCCTGTGAAGTAGGAAAGATGACGAGGGCCAAGCATCCCTCGAAGACAATCATGACAACGACTCAACCCTTCGAACTGCTCCACATGGACCTTTTCGGTCCCACTCATTACTCAACTCTTACTATTACTGCTTGTCTCTATGGCTTTTTCATTGTTGACGATTATTCAAGATATACTTGGGTGCATATAATCCTCTACAAGACTGAAGTGCAGGATGTCTTCAGACGCTTCACCAATCGAGCCATGAACAACTATGGCGTCAAGATAAAGCACATCAGAAGTGACAATGGCACTAAATTCAAGAACACTGGCCTAGATACGTATCTTGATACTTTGGGCATCACACATGAATTCTCAGCTCCGTACACGCCGTAGCAGAATGGCGTTGTGGAACGCAAGAACAGAACACTTATTGAGATGGCTCGGACGATGCTTGATGAATACAAGACTCCAAGAAAATTCTGGCCTGAAGCCATTGATACTGCATGCCATATCATCAACCGTGTTTATCTTCACAAGCTTCTCAACAAGACATCCTATGAGCTCCTTACTGGCAAGAAGCCAAATGTTAGTTACTTCAGAGTATTTGGTGCCAGGTGCTGGATCAAGGATCCACATCACACTTCAAAATTTGCACCGAAAGCACATGAAGGTTTTATGCTTGGATATGGAAAGGATTCGCACTCCTACAGAGTCTTCAACCTCTTTCACTATAAAGTGGTTGAAACTGTGGATGTGCGGTTCGATGAGACTAACGGCTCGCAAAGAGAGCACCTGCCAAATGTGCTAGATGAAGTTCCATCCAGTGAATCAATCAAACTTATGGGAACTGGAGAAATCATACCATTTGAAGCTCAGCCTGAAGAGGAACTTATCATTTCTGCACCTGATCAACCTGAAGACAATGCTCAGCCTGAAGACAATCCCTCTAATGATGACAATGATCAGCAAGAGCAAAATATTCGTCCTGTACATCCTTGTGTTGCAAATGAAGTACAGATTGAGAGAATAATTGATAGCATCAATGCACCAGGTCCACTCACTCGTTCAAGGGCAACACAGCTAGCAAATTTCTATGGGCTCTTCTCATTCGTCTCAATATCTGAACCCAATAAAGTTGATGAAGCCTTCATGGAACCTGAATGGATTCAAGCTATGTAAGAAGAGCTTCAACAGTTTGATCTGAATAATGTATGGGAACTGGTTAAGCGTCTTGATCCTCGCAAGCACAGTATAATAGGCACTAAATGGATATATCGCAACAAACAAGATGAGCATGGTCAAGTTGTCAGAAACAAAGCTCGTCTCGTTGCTCAAGGATACACTCAAGTTGAAGGGATTGACTTCGATGAAACATTTGCTCCTGTGGCTAGGCTTGAAGCCATACGCATACTGCTGGCTTATGCAAATCATCATAACATTCTTCTGTATCAAATGGATGTGAAGAGCGCTTTTCTCAATGGCAAGATTGAAGAAGAAGTGTATGTTGCACAACCTCCTGGCTTTGAAGATCCAAAACATCCTGACATGGTGTACAAGCTCAACAAGGCACTGTATGGTCTCAAACAAGCCCCTCGAGCTTGGTATGACATACTCAAAGACTTCCTAAAGAGCAAAGGCTTCAAACCTGGTTCCCTCGACCACACTCTCTTCACGAAGACATATGATGGTGAACTGTTTGTGTGCCAAATATATGTGGATGACATTATCTTCGGCTGCACCAATAAGAAATACACTGACGAGTTTGGATATATGATGCAAGAGCAATATCAGATGTCCATGATGGGTTAGCTGAAGTTCTTCCTTGGTCTTCAAATACGTCAGCAAAGTAATGGCATCTTTATATCTCAAGAGAAATACCTCAAAGATTGCCTGAAGAAATTTGGGATGCAAGATTGCAAAGGCTTCACGAGCCAATGCCAGCCAAACATCATCTGGGTCCCGACGACAATGGTAAAGAGTTTGATCAAAAGGTATACCGCTCCATGATTGGTTACTTGCTTTATTTATGTGCATCTAGGCCAGATATCATGCTTAGTGTTTGCATGTGTGCCCGGTTCCAAGCGGCATCAAAGGAATCGCATCACTTAGCTATGAAGCGAATTCTCAGATATTTGGCTCACACCCCAACACTAGGATTATGGTATCCAAAGGGCTCAGAGTTTGATCTAGTTGGATTCTCGGATGCTGATTATGCTGGTGACAAGGTGGATCACAAGTCTACATCAGGCACATGTCATTTTCTGGGACGATCACTTGTATGTTGGTCTTCAAAGAAGCAAAACTGTGTATCTCTCTCCACTGCTGAATCTGAATACATTGCTGCTGGATCTTGCTGTGCTCAGCTTCTATGGATGAAGCAAACACTCAAATACTATGGCATTCATCTAAAGCAAGTGCCACTCTACTGCGACAATGAAAGCGCCATCAAGATTGCCAACAACCCAGTTCAGCACTCGAAGACAAAGCACATTGAAATTCGTCATCACTTTCTCAGAGATCATGTTATGAAGGAAGATATTGATATCATACACGTCAACACTGAAGAGCAATTGGCAGATATCTTCACCAAGGCCTTGGATGAGAAGAGGTTTTGCAAGTTACGGTGTGAGCTAAATATCTTGGAATCCTCAAATGTCCTGTGATCAGGCACACATCATAACACTTAAGCATGTTGATGACATAGATGTGCAACACACGAAGTAAAGTATATCTTCAATCAATGAAGACTTACATTCTGCGTGTGAATACATTAACGTGGAATTTGACTTTGGAGCGCCATGATAACTGTGCGCCGTGTCTGGGTCTAATACTTCCTATACGGTGGGTAACGCCACCACCAAATTCTTCTGTTTGAAGTGTTTTACTCATGTCGTACATTTGCTATGTCTTCACATTTGGTTTGTTTTCAATTTCAACTTGTCTTCATGATTATGTTCACTATGTTGATTTGATTGTCTTCTGATATATACATACTAGTGTTCTGTCCTCTACAGCATTCACTTATAGCCACGTCTTCCTTGTTGAATCTTTTGAACTAAGTGAATGTGATCGGACCCTAATCTCTCTATGCTTTCTATCTCAAACTCTATCTGTCCAAATCATATGCATTCTATTGAAACCGTCGAATGTCTTCTCTGCGTCCTTGTCAGTAGAAGATACAGAGATAAACATTAAGTCTGTTTTAAATGCTCTATCCTTATTGCATGAAATCCGGAGAAGCCGGAACGACCATCTGACAGTTCGGGCGGGCATGGGAATGTGGGACAACTCCGAGTATGTTGCATGCTTGCCACATGTCCCTCAGATGTGAACCGCCAGGGACACCTGAGTAATTACGCTGTGCCGCGTACTTCCTTATAAATACATGTCCCCTGCGGTCAAGAAAACCTTCTTCCACCTCGTCAAAACCCTAGCACCACCACTAGCTCTCGACGACGCCGGCGATGAAGTGCTTAGCTGCCGCGACTTCACCGACGCCGTCCTCACACCGGCCGCGGTCATCGTCCTCTCCGCCGCCGCCGTAGGTGTCCTCCGTCGCCAAGTTAGGGCACGGTGGATTGAACTGCTCGGTCTCCTACTCTTCCCATCTAGCAGTTCATCGTGTGGTAAATAAAACTCTCTTTTTACCATCTTTTTGATCCTAAAAGATTCATCCTGTTTACCGAAAGTGGTTTCTGCCTACTCAATGTTAGATCTATCCTGTCTGCATCTCATATAATGCCTAGTATATTCACTTAAGCTTCATAACGAGTTAGATTCCTCACTTGTACCTATTCCTGGATTCGTACAAATCTGGAACCAACTTCAAACACATAAGTGAATGTCTTCGCACCATGAGGTCAATGTCTTCAAACTGATTTGTCTTCAAAATCTTCTGAGAATGCATATGACCTCTCCCCTTCCCTCGCATCTCTAATGCTGTCACAGGTACATGTACATGGGAGAATCGCTTGGTTCTCATAGTCTGCATTCGTTTGCAGAATTCTTACAACATCACATTAATTCTCCCGAAGCCAGTTCCTGTTTGACCAGCAAGCGGAAGCCTTTGAAGCCTTTGAACGTGTTGAAGCCATTCAGTTTGAAGTTCATGGCTACAGAGAAATCAGCAAGGAAGGGTGGCAGACAGCATCGAGGGGGAACATCAAGAAATCTGCCTGATGACCTCTTAGAGCTGTACAAGACCGATCCAGAAGAGGATTACAATCAGCGCAAGACACGAATCCAATGGATTCGAAGATATTGGGCCGAACAATGGTTTAAATACAAGTTTGTGACCCAGGAGTATGCTGAGAAGAATGCCATCAAGAGTCCTTGGGGTGACATTCTCTTCCGAAGCCTTCAACCCAAGACCAGAGCTGAAGCTATTGCTCAGGGTTTCTATCCCTGTATGGTCCGTGGACCACAGCCTGAAAATGCCAACCTATCATCACTGCTCTGGTGTCGTGACGATAATCTCTTCAAGAGCAACTTCCAGCATGCAAAGGCATCGTCCAAGGAAAACAAGAAGTCATTGGGACTAGACTTCAACCCTGGTCCTTCTGCTCCCCGGGCTGACGACACACGTGATGCTGAACCCAATATCATCGGACCTTTCTACAACCTTGATGGCCTTATCACTCACATTTCTGTTCAAGGTGCCAAAGTGGATCATTCTGATGATGATGCCGACACTGATGAAGCCCCAGCTCCTGCTGCAAAGCCACAGAAGCAAAAGAAGGCTAAAGCTTCAAAGTCAGCTGCTCCTCCAAAAGCTTCACGTGCGAAGCCACTGGCTACTACACCTCCTGAAGACAGTGTGCAGTCTAAAGATCTATCACGTATCTCCAAGAAGACGGAGATGAAAAAGAATACTGATCAGGCATTGACCCCTGCTGCCATTATGCGAGACGAACCAATTGATCTGTCCAGTGATGAAGATCTTGCAGATGACGCTCTTGAGCAACTGATTAAGAGCAAGGAAGAAGCATAAATCTTCAATGATTTGCCTCTCTTTGACGTGGCAATCATCCACAACTTCATTGATGAGTGGTTTGAAACCCCCAATCTCAGCTTTGACGATCTGCAACTTCCAATTGGCCTCAGTGTCTCTTTCACTGGCGCCATTGCTTCTGAGCTAGCTTTAGCTCAACGCATCGTTGAACTGAAGCAAAAGATCGACTATGAGAAAGCTCAGTTCAAGAAGCACATGGCAAAGCTCAGCATGCAAGATGTCTAAAACTTCAAGGTTATGCTGCACGAGCTCAAGGAAGCTTTTCTCAAGAAACGAGAAGAAGCTAAAGGTTCTCGTGAGCGCATGAAGAGTATGGCTAACAAGTGCGTGCAAGCCTACAATGAAGCTGAGAAGCGCAAGGCTCTTGGGCGTCCTGGCATCGACCCCAGAATGGCTGCAAAGAAGAAGTAGCCATCGACTGACCAATCTGCACCTTCAAGGCGAGAAGAACCTCGCATTGTCTTCCCAAGCAGCATGTCCGGCTCGAAGCCAAAGGTCAAGTCAACCGCTTCAGAACTGAAGAATACAAGGGCTGCCGAGGCTGAAGCCAGAAAGAGGAAAAATCCTAAAGCTTCTGATGTCGCTCCCTCCAAGAAGAAGCGCAAAACCAAGAAAGATCGGGCTGCTCCCACAGAGCCCCTTGTTGTCAAGCCCATCTAGGTTGCTCATCCTGACTCTTCGCATCAAGAACAACAGATGATAGTTCATGAGCCTGCTTCCACAGAGGCTCCTAAAGCTGAAGACTTTCCAGCAGTTGACCCCACCGCTGCTGAAGACATTGGTCACCATGCCAATGTTGAAGATGATGTAGTTCTTCCTCAGCTCGAGCACAACTTGGTATCATTGCCTGTTCTCACAAACAGCAAACTCATCAGCATTGGTCGTACTCTGACGCCAATTGCTCAGGATGCATCATGGGATGATCACCCACAACAACAAGAAACCCCGAGTACTCCCCAACAACAAGTCACCCCACCAGTGCAAGAAGAAGAAGATGACTTTGAGGCCCAGCCAACTCCATCTTCACAGGCGTCACCAGCGTTGCGCAGGCTTCGCAAAGGACCAAGGCCCCAAGTTCCTCTTTCGAGCGTTCCAGAAGGAGAAGTGCACCACCAATCTGTTGCACGTCAGGTGTTCCCAGAAGCCACTCCTACTGTGAATGTCTACGAGTCTGAAGCTAAAGTTGCTGAAGACAATCCAGTTGCATCAGCCGAAGGAAAACAAGCAGAAGAACGTGTCCCTACTCCCCCATCACTAAAGAAGTTGTTCCTGAAGTGAACGTGTCGGTGCCCAACCCTCTAGCTCCTCAAGTGGAGGTTGAGAATCCTGAGGCAGCCATCACTAACAAAACTGCAGCCAATGACATGGTCATGGCTGAAGACAATGTGGAGCCTGCACCTAACACTGTGCCAGAAGCCAATGAAGCCAATGATGCACCTGCAACAGATGTGCAGCCTGATGCCTCTGTTGATGCCACTGCTCCTGTTCTGCCACCAAGGCCACATACTATCAAGCAAGCATACAACTATGGCCAGCTTATCACTATTAAATGGCCTCTTCTTGTTCCTCCACCTGCTGCTGGTCCCCAATTTGACTATCACATCGAGCGCAGGCCTCAAGTTCAGAAGCCAATGCCAAGGCTGCCTAGGTTTCTAGGCACTGCATCAGCACGCGGATCATTCAATATCAATGCCTTCAAAGCACACAACACCTTCTTTAATAGCGCCAAGAACCCCTACTGTAAGGCAAGAATATCTTCTGATCGGTTCTAGAGCTATCAGCAGCGCAGTTATTACTCATGCATCTTATACAATCAAGGTCACATTTTTCCCCATAGGCGTCTTGACACTGAAGCCATAACTGGTCTGCCCTGTTTGGAAGAAGCGCTGGATTGCTTCAGAGAGTCTGGCTTGTTGCAGTTCGTCACTGACAAGGAGCACTGGAACGAAGAATTGCTGCTCCAATTCTATGCCACTCTTCATATTCGTGGCTACAACAGGGATCCTAAGACTTGGATCCTTGAGTGGATGACATGCAATGTTCATCATGAAGCCAAAGCCTTTGATATCATTGAACTCACTGCCCTGCCTACTCCAGGTGATCTTTATGAACCTGGTTGTCAGCTTCACCGTGCTGCTATGGAAAGCATTTTTCACAAGCCTGAACCCAACATGAGTCAGATGCTTAGCATGATGAAGCCTTTGCCTCCCGATGTTGAATATCCTAAGGAGTTCTTTGTTGAAGACCTTGAGTATCTGCCACGTACTATCTATCACATTATAAGGCGAACTCTCTGGCCCATCAAAGGACATTCTCCACATGCAAAGCTTGAAGGTGCAATGAAGACTTTGGTCTTCCATATTCTTCACGACAAAATCTTCAATGCACAAGACTTCTTCATCCGCCAACTTGCTGCATTAGGATCTGATCTCTTTGGCTTGAAGTTTTACGCTCCATGGATTATGCGTCTGATCAAACTGCACTCAGCTATCACCTATCAGCCCTCTGCTCGCAATCATCTGATTTTTCTGCCTAACGTCGATATGTCAGTTGAAGCCATCTATCCAGAGCCTGCCAAGGAGCCCCTTAGTCTTCAAAATGCTGATAATCAAAGCTTCTCATAACACATTGAAGGAGTCCCAGCAGTCACTCAAGTTTATCCTCTGGCTGGTACTACCCGTGCACCTCATCGTTCCCTCACTGAAGCCACTGAAAGCACCATTGCACAATGGCCTAAGAAGCGATCTCGTGTTGTCAATGACCGAGAGCTTCTAGTTTCCCTTCATCAGAAACAGGATAAGAATCATGACTGGCTGAAGCGCCAAATGCAAAGCCTCTTGGTGGACGTAAACAGGATTCGCAACCTTGCCAACAATAATGCCTTTGTCGCCCATGAAACTTGTCGGCGTACATGGAAAGGGATGACGCTTATGTGTCCTGAAGATGATCTTCAAGATGATGGCTTCCCTGAACGCTTCAAGTTTGACTCAACACCTCCGAGAAGGACTGTGCTGCGGCGTACTCTGTCTCTTGAAGACTCTGACTTCTCCTCCTCTGCTGCAACAGTGAATGCACGTGTCATCGATGATGAAGACGATGCTACTTCACCACCTTCAGCGCGAATCAACACTGCACCAAGTTCGTCTGCACCGCCAACCAACACCGACGACCCTGCTGCTTCACCAACTCATGGGAACGAGTAGGTCTCTATGTCTTCAAACATTTTTGGTCCTTACTGACAAAAGGGGGAGAAGCATATGAGTTTGATAGTCTTCAAGCGGGTCCATATGGGCGGTGGTTTTATATTTTGCCTAGTGCTTACAACTCTCGCTTTTTGATACATTTGGTTTTTTGAGTTGTAACACTTAAACTCGATGGTCGTCTGCTACTTATTTGCTATTCTGTGATGCGATGATAAATTCCGCATGTGCGATGATAACTTCTGCACTTAGGTCATTCTGCAGACGTCCATTTTTCATTATGCATGTCATTATCTTCACATACTTTTCATGCATGATGAATTGTCGTCATAAGTTGAAGAGGATCTCCACAAGTACAACCTGCCATGTGCATTTGCATTCCAAAAAGCAAATTACTTATATGCACATCTTCAGGGGGAGCCTTTGCCACTGATGAAGACAATACCTAAATCCTTTACATTTCACATACTTTTATCCCCGTTGAAAACTTCAACCAGTTTGTCATCAATCACCAAAAAGGGGGAGATTGTAAGTGCATCTAGTACCACCCCTAGTTGGTTTTGGAGTATTGACGACAAACCTGGTTGAGGGACTAATGTGTTTGTGAGTATTGCAGGATAACACAGATAGAACTCCCTCATAGATTCGGTTTTCCTACCAGAGATGACCCCTAAAAATGTATGAAGACATTGAAAGTCAAAGGTGGTATGTGAAGACATTCACATTGAAGACTACGACAAGAGAAGACATTGTGTGAAGACTATGAAGCGCGAAGACTTAGTTGTTTCGTCGTTCTTCTTCTTCTTTGTTGATTCATAGGAACCACCATACTATTAAGTGGAGTCCAAGAGAACTAGTCAGAATGACTGAAGTAATGCTTAACCAAAATTCTATGTCTTTGAGTGAAGACAATGAGAGCAAATCTTATCCAAAGTTGGATAAGTCAGCTTTGCTTGTAGCCCAAGTAAAGTTGCCGTGTGTGTTTGAAATCTGACTGTTGGAACACGTGTCAGTTCCTTAGTGACCCAGGGTCATTTCAGACATATCAGGTTGGGTTGCCTAGTGGCTATAAATAGCCCACCCCCTACAACCATAAACGGTTGGCTGCTCAGAGTTAGTGTACGGCTTTTGTCGTTTGAGAGCAACCCACCTCGAAGCCTTTGAGAGAGAATTCTTTGCGAGGATAAAGCCCTAACCACCCAGAGCCAAAGAGTGTTAGGCATCACTGAAGTCTTCCTGTCTGTGTGATCTGAAGACTTATTACACTTGAGGACTGTGAATCCTCCAGCCGGTTAGGCGTCGCGTTCTAAGCATCCAAGAGTCATTGTGGATCGCCAGTGAACGAAGTCTGTGAAGGTTTGAGAGTCTACCTTGAAGACTTACCAAAGTGATTGGGCGAGGACTAGGTGTCCTTAGCTCAAGGGGAATAAGGTGAAGACGCGGTCTTCTGAGTTGAATCTCAGCCTCCCTAACAAGACGTACAGTTGTCACAGCAACTGGAACTGGTCCAACAAATCATTGTCTTCAATGAGTCACTGGTTTCATCCTTCCCATTCCTTTACTTACTATTGGCCTTGGTGAAGTCATTGTATGATTGCATTATCTTTTGTCTTCACTGAGTAACTGATTGTTCTGATTGGCTTCACACTATCTTCCTACCTAATCTATACTGCCTAGCTGCTATTAGTCATTGTGCTTTCACTTCATTGAATACTTGACTATGGCTTGCTTAGTATAGTCTACCTTCCACTGCATGATAATAGGTTTATTTCTATCGTTCGTCTTCGAAACTTCCATGTTTTGAAGACTTTCATAAAAATCGCCTATTCACCCCCCCTCTAGTCGATCACTAGCACTTTCAAGTACCACCTCTCTTGCGACGCTGTGTAGGCCTATGCTGATACGTTGAGGGTGCTGCGGGTGCGATGGCTGTCGGCGGCGGGGAAGAAGACTTTAGACGGTAGACGGCCAGGTCGGGGGATATATCCTGTTGCCGTGGACGAGGCGGTCGTAGGAGCGGCAACGGCATGGTGGACGACGGCGCCGATGAAGCGAGAGGAGGCGATGAAAGGATCCTGGTCCAGCGCCATGGATGAGAGACGTCCATCTCTTGTAGTGGACGACGGGGTAGGGGTAGCGGCTCCGGCAAGGTGGAGGATGGGGTGGCGAATGGAGGAGGCTGGCTGCAATGCAGAGGTTGTCGTGCCACTGACAGTGTATGAATGGGGAAATGGAGGGGAGGGGGGGATCTCGAACTTTGGGCCGCGCTTCTCTGAAATGGGGGAAAGTTACGAACTTATCCCCCGTTTAAAATTTCGGACATTGCGTCGGTTGGGGATAGGACGGTAATCTCGCATCTCCAAAATATTTGTCGGTAACTATTTCGGGCGAGGAGAGGGTGTTTTGCCGCCCACGGTTGTCGCCCATGGTGTATGAACGGGGCTGACAGGTAGGGCGGTTGTGTCACGTCTGATGGAAGTTACACATCTGCCTCTATTTAAAATATTAGCCTACATCGATTTCGGACGAGGAGAGTTTGTTTTGCCGCCCACCATGTATGAATGGGGAAATGGAGGAAGAGACACATGTCTTTCGGACGAGCTTGAATCAAATGTGCTTTGCCGCCCATGTTTGGCGCCCACCGTGTCTGAATGGGCTCAGAGGCCGTCGTGTCACGTCTGATTGAAGTTACTAGTCTACCCCTATCGACAGTAGTGTAAATCCGATCGATAAGGATGTCAAGTGTCAGGGGTAGACAGTATTTCCATCTCGCAAACACTTGCTTTGGGCAGCCCACAAATTATAGTGGGTGTTTAGCCGCTTCATTCAAAACTTGAGAGAATTAGCATTCACATTTTCCCTGGGACCTGGCAGACTAAATTCAAATCCAATTTGTATTCGATTACGAATATCCACAGATAATTATATGTTTTGTTATTTATTTCTTCAAAACCACAACAAAGATTTATTCCACCTTTATATATGATTATGATTTAGAAATGCCGCGATCTTCGAATTTAGTAGGTTGGATACACTCTGAGTCAAACAGTTATTTCATCCAATACAATATACTCACACGAAAAACAGTTCACCTTATGTCAATCATACAAGTACTGAGGATTACCTCGCCTAAAAAATTCGGATCATTACAACACATGGACAACATAGGGGGTCTTGCAACATAATCCATTCAGATACATGACACAACATGCAAGTACAATAATCTAATGACAATTCCAATTGGTATCTAAGAAGAACCGGGATTACCTTGGGCTTCAGATAGCAGAAACAGCAGGACCTCCTCCGTCTTCAAATGCAAAATTCTTACTTCCTCCAATTCTTGGGTTGCTTGCATAATACGTGCTACCAATTCCGTAATTTCCAGCCTCAAGATAAGGATTACCTCATTCATGGCAGCCACACCATATCTTTCTGCGTCTAGTAGAGCCTCAAGCACTATAATATCTGTGCTTAGACTGCTCTCCGGCGGTGTTGCCTCTGAACTGCTACCATCTGGTAACATGGATGGCGCACTGCTTCCACAAATAGATTCTGGGGTTGTACAATGTGTCCTAGTGTGAACGGCATCTTGAAAGGTTTCCGCTGGACATTAGTAAGAGATAGTTATCGTATGATCCAGGCAGTAAGCTTACATGGTAAATGACGGACGAATTATTGCCGAGCATGGCAAACTATATTTAAATGGTTCGAAGCAGCATCAGCCGAAAAGAAATTAAAATGGTAAGATGAAACTAGGGATGTAAGTGGCAAATAAGCGACATCCGCCAGTCCCATCTAGTTAGTTTTTGCTACCTCCCTAGTTCATTTTCCTCAAAAAACAAAAAATCTTTTGAACTATCATACCACTAGTGGACTTTAATCGGGATTAAATGGGACCCAGTTGACATCCCTAGTTTAAAGGGAGTGTACAACCACTATATTTAAGTTGCCAATGCATCTAAACAGTTGAAATAATCTGAGATAGCACTTAACAGTGTGGCCTCATATAAACTACGAAGACAGTCTTGTGATGAAATTGAGAGGAAAAGTTAAGGACTCAAATGAAATAGGCATGCATTTCTTTACGATAGTACAACAGGCACTGCTGACATATTAACCAACTCAGGTATAGCGTAACAAAAAATAAGCCTTCGAATCAAGCAATACAGCAAAGCAGACAACTGAACTATTTGTAATTCGGTAGGATTACACGTTGAGGGCACAAGCCAAGAAAGCAGCCCACTCGCATTATATTTCACATGTACTAAAACACACTGGCTTACCATATGTTGCTGTGAAGCCTAGCTGCTGTTGCAATGTTCTTTGAAGATATTGTCAGCATCTCGTGGTTGCAAATCTAGTTGTTGTAGTTTATTCTGCACCATCTATTTAGGTAAAATTAGTTTTAATCGCATGCACTGGTCCGAATTGATCATCAATGGTTCATCTAAACTAATGAAAGATGGGTGTGTGTGCATACATGACAATATATCTGCTTCCCTCTATTTTTATGCTTGTTCGAGGTGCCAGCCCCAAAAGAACAAATATTTTGCTTGATGGGGTTGGCAGCCCATAATTAATAGAAGCATCAAATTAGTCATGCAACTTGGGAAGATCAAGAACACACAACCAAGTAATGAACAGAGGCTCGGAGCAGTGATGTGATAGCTAGCATCAGAAAATGTAGGGTAAAACGAACAAAAAGCAGCGGAACCACATGCTAGTTTGCTGATGTGTAATTAATCATAGAGAACATTAAGCAGTCTGATGGAACCAACAGGTGGCATCAGAACAAAACTAAAGCATATTAACTATATGTGCACTGGTATGTAATTTAGCACATGTAACATGTTCACTGCCAGAAGTATGGCCCTACAGGTGCAAGCAGAATAACATGTCTCATGAAAAATTGGATGATGCCCTGAAGAAATTCAAAGGTGCGGTGCTTATGCTAGGAAAGTGAACGTAGGCGCCGGTCGTTGGATAATAGTACCTGATTCTTGGCGGTGTATGGGTATTGTTGTCATACTTGATAGCTAAGGATCATCGATGGTGCTCGTGTTGCGGTTGAGTTTGGGCCAGCTATCGCCGTCGCTGAAGCGGCTCTAGTGCTACGGTTGCGGTGCCTGTCGACATACAAGAAAGCTCATCTGTGGTAAGTGAACAGTTGCACGATAAAGAGAAAAACCGAAGGAGTACAAATCGAAATAACTTGATGAGGCTGCAGCGTCGGTAAAGCAGGGCCAGTGGAGTTGAATATGGCGTCCGTGGAGCGGGTCCGGTGCAGTGGACAAAGGCTTCAGCGGGCGTGTTGTACAGTGCTTTTGGTGAGGCGGATCTGTTGCGGCGGACGAGGGCTTGTATGAAGGGCCAAAGAAGGGGCGGACAAGAGAGTCAGTGAAGGGCCTACGCTGTGGTGGACGAGGGCGCCGATTAAGAAGATCCAGTGCGGTGGACCATGATGGCGGTCAAGGAGATCTAGAGCGATGGACAAGCCAGTCGCTGAAGCGGCTCCGTTGAAGTGGTGAGTTGGCAGTTGGGGGTTCCAAGGTGCGGAAGGTAGATCGGCGGGGTGTGAGGTCCACCGCTGCGGCGGAGGACTAGATTCGGCGGCTTGCCGTGGTTGGGGGGGGGTCGGGGAGGGGAAGGGGAGGGGCTATGGGGAAGAATGTTGGGGGCAAAGAGGGGAAAACAATGGAGTTACCAAAGCAGCCCTTTTCCGTTCATGTGGCAGGGGTAAAAACAGGAATATCGCAGGGCTAAACTTTCGGGCGTGTCATATTTCGATGTGAGCGGGAAGTTTGAAAGCTTTTGGCGCCTAAAATTATAAATATTCTGCTCTTGTACGGCCGACTATGATATCCTGGCCGACAATTTGTTTGTTTTGCATGCAAAAAAATGTGCAAGTTTTGAAAATCAATGTCTCCAACTCATAACTTAGATTGTCCATTCAATTCGAATATGGATCATTGAGCTACTACAAGCAAATACCATCATATGGTCCAATTCAAATGAAATTCCAAATGTGTTTATCCTAAATATGATGACAAAAGCAAAAATGTGTATGTGTATGGATAAAGTGGATGATTATAAAGTTTGAACATGCCCGTATGTGTATATCTCTAGGTTTGATATATGAATTTGAAATCACGAAATCCCGGCTTAAAAATGTACCTCCGTTTAAATGAATTACAAAAGCTAATGATGGAGTTGAATTCCAAAATTCCAATCTTAGGTTTGTAATTCTGGTACATCAAGGTATATCATGCATGTTCAAAAGTATCGTTATCTCATAGTAAAAACTGTGAAACAAATTGATCAACCATGAGTGCACAATATCTCAATTATGCTAAAGTCCCTCAAATATAGACACCTCACTCTTTATCTGAAGTCAACCCCCCCACCACACACACACACATAGAGAAGTCATTCTCTCCCCCAAACACCAACACACGAGCACATTAACACCCCTCTCTCTTGTAAAGTTCGGACCCCAACATAGGTCTCTATCACTTTTCTCTCGGGCATGCACACATCTCTTCCCTCACTCTCTAGGTCTCCTGCTATCTCTCTTACCCAAGCACACGCACTATGTAGAGTGTATATTTCCCATACACACAAAACGTCGCCCCCAAATGTCTATCTCCCTAGTTATGTGGTTCTCGCGCACTCACCTTACACACCACCCCCACTGCAAACAAGCACACTTTGTCTCCTTGTGCACCACTCTCCTCTTTCTATCTCTCCCACATGCGGACCCGCCCCAGCTCCTTCCCTGTATACATATATGTCGTGACTCTTTGCATAGCTCCCTAATGTATAATCATTCTCGATTTCGCACATTGTTCTCTACACCATCTATTCTAGATCTATCATGAAGTCCCTATCACACACACGATGACTCGCTTCCCTTGCGTCTCCGTTCATAGGCCAATTTCGGACAACATCAACATTGTCTCCCTATCTATACGCCATTTATGAACACAAATGACCCCTCTCGTCCCCTCTCTTCCTCTCTCTCTCTCTCCGTCGCTACCTCTCTCTTTCTCTCGCTCTCACACCCCTCTCCCACACACACTCGATGTCTCTTCCAAATAGTCTGCTCCCCCCGCCCGCACCCGTGCTATCTCACTACTACATATGTCACACCATTCCCCCTTCCCTTATACTAGGTTTACATCATCAGTGGTCTCTCTACTCCACATACACTCTGTCCCTCTCACACACAAACGCGTGCACAAACACACACAGACATGCACAAACACCCATTTATATGGATCCTCATCTCTCCTCATGTCCGCATGTGTATCTCACACACTCACTCTCTAATTATGTATATGTGTCTCCACGTTACACAACACAAAGCCCCATGTACATGTCTCTCTCTATCCTCCACACACATAGACACAAAGAATCTATTATCATTGCCTCAGTCTCTAACATATCACACACGCACACTGTCTCTCTCTCTCTCTCTCTCTCTCTCTCTCTCTCTCTCTCGCAAACACGCTCAACAAGGGTTTCCCCGTGAATAACTTACCGTCTATTCATCAACAGTCGTGGCAGTACGGCGAACACGAGACGTGAAAAATAATAAATCTACACATGCTTAGACCACCCAGTATGACTACTAGGACTAGAGCAAGCCATAAAGTGTGCCGCCATCACCCCCTCCTTGTCGGCGACGGGAAAATCTTTGTTTTACACAGTCGAGAAGTCATTGTGCTAAGGCCCCACATGTCGAGGCATTGAATAGAATGTAGATGCTAGTTTACGGAAGCAAGTATCGATAATACGTTTGTATCTCCATACTTATATTTCTTCTCTTATAAAAAACCGAGTTGGTGATGATGGTACGTGTGCCATCTTGCAGTATAGACCGTCCGATCTATATCTAACGGATGGAAATTAAACTAAAAGATACCCGCACCCCTCTCCACATTTGCAGACAAGGCATTCCCTCGTTCATCCTTATCTCCAACAAACCTCATTGTTGAGAAATTAAGAAAGGAAGCCTCTGGAACAAACTGGCATGGTGGCCACTGCCGGCGTCGTCAATCCCCATGCCTCCGCTCAGTCTGACCACCAACCACCACCACACCCCACTCCTCTTCACCTTATCTCATATTTCTCGAGATATCATTAGTTTTTACACATGAATTACTCCCGCAAGGGTCAATCACGACAAGTGTTTTATAAAAAAAATGCATCTTGATGTTCCGTGCAATGCACGGATCTTGCTAGTACCCCTACACAAGACTAAGTTGGTGATGCTGGTGTGTCTGCCATCCATCGTTTCTGACCATTAGATCTACATCTAACGATTGTGAGGTAAGTTGTTGCCTTTTCTCACCAACATCCCACTTGTCTAACAATTTGCGGAAAACCCATAATTAGTATCTTAAAACCAACCACATCCCTCCCTGACCTCACCAAAATAGCCCAAGGAATATATTCTAATTGAAACATAATATATCTCTAGTGACATATGTATATCAAAATTAGAGTGTTTTGTACCAAGTTTGTGAATAAGTATTATTCTAATCATGATTCGTTGCAACGGACATGAGCATTGCTAGTATTTCCAACCATGCATTTTTCCTAGTATTCCATAGTTTCCAGTTTTCCATCAAGATATTAGTCACTCATGGTTGATATTTACTTTCAATCATGTACACATATGCACTAGTAACTAGCCTTGCTTATTGGCTTCCAAAGCTTAACTTTCACTCCTACTTACAATATGTAGAGTATTTAACAAAAAACTACCGCTTTCAACCAACCCTAGGAAGAATCTATTGTACAAAAAATAGCAAAAACATACCCAAAATTTCTTAATCCACGCCAAAAACTACCTAGTACTCCTACCGATTGGGTTCGTTTAAACCCATTTATGACAGGGTTGGCCCACACGTCCATGCTGACGAGGCAGCTTAAACCAACACATTTTGTTTGACCGTTGACACAAGGGACCCACATCTGACCTTCTATCCTGTTATTCCCCCTCAAATCATTATTTTTCCTGAACATTACTTCAAACAGTACTGATGCGTGTTCGTCGGTGGCGCCGGTGATGAGCGAGTTGGCCGCTGCTCCGCTGGACGGGCCGGACGCCGCGTTGGCCTCCGCACGGGTTGGCAGGCTGGCCTGAGCGTGACTCACGAGCGAGCAAGCCGCCGTGCTGGCCTTCGCTTGAGCCAGATGGCTGGCCTTAGCGCGATGTGCGCGAGCAAGCTGCCATGCTAATCTAGCTAGCAAACCTTGCAGACAAGCAGCTAGACGGGGCTATCTTGGCTAGCTAGCGGTCGCGAGCGCCGGACGGAGCTGGCATCTGGGCTGCCGCAACATGGGCTCCGCACCGCCGGCGGGTTTGACCTCGCCTTCTGCCAGCGGCGGTAGCTGCGTCCCATGGCCGAGGATGACTAGGTGGACGGGCCGGAGGTAGGAGGTCACTCAAGGATTTTTGTTGGTAAGAGCATGTACAATGGTTGATAAGGTAGTCTTATCTTAAGTCTGCCACATATGCAAGTGGTAGTAGTTTCTTGGCATTTTAGTGGTTTCTTGCATTATTAGAGCAAGTACAATAGAGCTGAGTCAGCGGGCTATAAGAAATAATCTAGTATATTTCTGCTTAGTTGGAGGAAAGAGAAGAGGAGAGAGAAGGTAAGCGGGCTCTTCGTGAAGAGCCAGCTCTAGCACGTGCTCCTAGGCACTTTGTGAGAATGAGAAGTGGGCCACATAATAAAAAAGTAGTACACTCTTTTGATCTATTATTGTACATGTTGGCTATAAGATGGGCTGTAGATGACATGGCACTGGCTTATTGCTAGCAGCTGGCTATGCTATTAACCATGCTCTTAGGGGTTTCTTGTAAGGAACAATGTACGTACTACTAGCGACAAAAGGCGATTCTAGGTTGCGTTGTACTCCAACGAGTACTACAAGTGGTCGCGGGAGTGTATACCTTGTTTTGTGGGTTCGATCCTGACTGAACGCATGGCGGCCTCTTTTTTAAAATAGTACTACTACACTTCGCTGTGAGCCAATATTTTACACGGGTAGTTTGAGTTTTGAAGTCAAACGGACGTGCGGCCCGACAATCTGGGTGCATTGGACAGCCTAGCCACGTGAACAGGTTTTCCTTCCCAGCATCCCGTGGCTCGCGTGCTCGCCCTAGCCGCACCTCGCTTGCAGCTTCCTCATCAGCTAGTAGCATATTTAAACTAGCGCCTCCCAATTAAGCCCGAGGAGCCGGAAAAGCCTGGTGGGGCATTGGGAACGGTGCAATATGGCTCTGTACGTAAAGTGCTCTACTACTACTACTCTGTAGCTTGTGGCGTTGCACGCATGGACTTCACTCCATTATCGACTCTACTATAAAAGAAATTCCTCTTGACGTGTTTTTTTTTGAAACGGAGGCAAAAGCTTTGCCTCATCTCATTCATAAAGAAGGAACTACTATCAAAGTTCGACGAGGTCCATTACACCTCCACAAATGGAAGCGAAAAACCTAGTCTCGCTGTATCAAATAACTCAAATGTTCTGCCCCCGTAGTAACCGTCGCTGATAAACAGGCTGCTAGTGTGTGCGTGTGAGGAGCGGCTGAGTAGGCCAGCTACGTGAGAGGAGCAGCTGAATAGAGCACCGAGAGTACCCACTAGGCCACTACGCAGGTGTACTTCCCTTGCATTGATAGTACAATGATGGTTCTAGAGAACAGTAGTACCCTCCACTTCCAACTGTAGCTCCTTGGCCCTGAGATTCAAGAGTTCAAAACTGGTGCACTATACTAGACTAGACTAGAAGTACAGTACATCGCACTACTAGTTGAGAAAAGTAGTACTAGTACTGCTACAGTACGAGTACGTACTCCTCCGTAACATAATGTAAGACGTTTTTTGACACTAGTTGGCGTGTACAAAAAATGGCAAAAACATACCCAAAATTTCTTATTCCACGCCAAAAACTACTACCTAGTGCCAAAAATTTCTTACTAGTGCTATTATTTACAGTATAATGCAATCCCATAACGTTCCATAATGCTAGTACTAGTAGTAAATAATAGCCTCACCCCTTCGCTGAGGAACGATCTACAGTTGGAAGGGACGAGGCCCTGCGGTTACTACGCTCTTATCTCCTCCTCGCCAGTTCTCCTCCCCCCGAAGAGAAGGCAGTTCGTCGCTGCTCCCATGGATTCTCCAGGCGGTTCTCCTCCTCGTCCGGGCTGGGAGACCTTGGAAGACGATCCTCTGGGAGAAATCGCACGCCGCTCCGACGTACTCACCGCCGCAAGACTCGGTGCTTCCTGCACCAACTTTTTCAAGACGCCGCCTAAGCAGGCTTGGTAAAAGGCCATGCTTGTTGGTCTTCCATGCGTCCTCGAGGAGAAGGTTCTTCTATGGGACAATCCTTCGAACAGTCCACCGCTCCCTGGCCATGGTTGCATGTTGACTCCGCTAGAGTTATTGACGTTGAGAGGTAGTCGGATTTTGTCCGATGAGCAGGTCAGTAATGGAGTTTGATCATGTAGTACTTAGTTATTCCATTTCCATCCCGTAATTTCTCCGCTGCCCACCATCTTATATAAGGTCTGGGTCGGTGCCAACGAAGATTGGCTTGCATACCTCCGGCCGGATACCACCATCATTTTGCACAACATCCACAGTAGTGCGGCCGTTCCGGTAGACCCCTTATCCACCATTGGGTTCGGCCTTCCGGACTGACTGGGCTTGAATACGTATGATGATGCCTACATGAGATTCAAGAAGATATAAATTGCAGACCCGTCGACAAAGCGACGTGGCTACGACGATTACTATCTCATCGCGGTGTTCGACATAAGGATTTCCATCAATGGAAGAGGCAGTAACGGCAGAGGCTGGCGCATGTTGGCGGCGGCAGATTTGTACCCCTACACGTTCGAAGACACCGTGCGCCATCTAGGCCGCATCTTCGCGGTGACATGCCAGGGACTTGTTTCATCTGGTTGCCATCCTATGGTACGGGAGATTACAAACGGAATGCACAAACCACCATTTGCATCCCTAACGGTACTCCATTATTTTGCAGGGACCAGTCATCCCCCGATCAAAATAAGATTGCCGATCCTGGATGTGCATTTGCATCCGCGATTCGGTCTAACCTGGAACCTTGTAGCTGACATTGTCATATTGGGATCAACTATCTTAGCAGTCGTTACCCATGGTACCACTAATGTGCAACATGGTCACACAATCTACCACGATCGGACCATCACCATCTACCTAGGTATTCCATTTTTTAACCCTCTCACCTTCTCTTTCATTGTTGTACTAGTAGTATACTTTGTAGTACTAGTAGGAGTACTTTTTACCTTGGAGGATGCGTATAGCTAGCTAGGCCCTTGAAGATTTGAACCCACTAGCTGCCACCATTTTTGTTTTTCCATGTCTTACTATCTCATCCATGTAGCCAAGAGTGGCTATATATAATAAGCCGGTTATTTTACTTCCTCTATACCGGAGTAGTACTATTTGCTGCACAGTATTACTGACCGCCATATTTGAGCACAACATTATTATGCATGGACCTTGACTATGTACGTCACCATGTGTCCAGATCTGGGATGCCGTGTGTACCAGATGAACGGCGCCGAGTTTGACCCCCGTGATGCTACATGGGTGCCGAGGAACACTCTTGGAGAGCACTCGCTTTTCATCGGGGACAGCTACCCCATTGTGAAGTGGATGCCACCTTCCGTGCACGACACGGAAGGCCTGCCATTCATGAAGCATGGTTGTGTCTTCAGTGCGCACCGCCGGATGAACGACATGCTAGGACACGCTATCCCTGATTTATGCCGCTTCAGCTTGGGTGAGTCTCCATCGTGTGGAACCGGACAAGAAAGCTGCGATAATGATTCCCGTTGCCCATCGCTATGGATCGTGCCATCCATGAAGAACACCTGGGACTGGAACCTGGAGGAGGACATGTAGCCCATCTATAACGTGTAAGTGGAGTACGGTAATTGTGAACAAATTTATTGTTGGAAATATGCCCTAGAGGCAATAATAAAAGGATTATTATTATATTTCCTTGTTCATGATAATTGTCTTTTATTCATGCTATAATTGTGTTATCCAGAAATCCTAATACATGTGTGAATACATAGACACCAACATGTCCCTAGTGAGCCTCTAGTTGACTAGCTCGTTGATCAACAGATAGTCATGGTTTCCTGATTATGGACATTGGATGTCATTGATAACGAGATCACATCATTAGGAGAATGATGTGATGGACAAGACCCAATCCTAAACATAGCACAAGATCGTATAGTTTGTTTGCTAGAGTTTTTCCAATGTCAAGTATCTTTTCCTTAGACCATGAGATCGTGTAACTCCCGGATACCGTAGGAGTGCTTTGGGTGTACCAAATGTCACAACGTAACTGGGTGACTACAAAGGTATACTACGGGTATCTCCGAAAGTGTCTGTTGGGTTGACACGGATCAAGACTGGGATTTGACACTCCATATGACGGAGAGGTATCTCTAGGCCCACTCGGTAATGCATCATCATAATGAGCTCAAAGTGACCAAGTGTCTGGTCACGGGATCATGCATTACGGTACGAGTAAAGTGACTTTCCGGTAACGAGATTGAATGAGGTATTGGGATACCGACGATCGAATCTCGGGCAAGTAACGTACTGATTGACAAAGGGTTGTATACGGGGTTGCTTGAATCCTCGACATTGTGGTTCATCCGATGAGATCATTGAGGAGCATGTGGGAGCCAACATGGGTATCCAGATCTCGCTGTTGGTTATTGACCGGAGAGCCGTCTCGGTCATGTCTACATGTCTCCCGAACCCGTAGGATCTACACACTTAAGGTTCGGTGACGCTAGGGTTGTAGAGATATGAGTATGCAGTAACCCGAAAGTTGTTCGGAGTCCCGGATGAGAACCCGGACGTCACGAGGAGTTCCGGAATGGTCCGGAGGTGAAGAATTATATATAGGAAGTGCAGTTTCGGCCATCAGGAGAGTTTCGGGGGTCAACGGTATTGTACCGGGACCACCGAAAGGGTCCCGGGGGTCCACCGGGTGGGGCCACCCATCCCGGAGGGCCCCATGGGCTGAAGTGGGGAGGGGAACCAGCCCATAGTGGGCTGGTGCGCCCCCCCTTGGGCCCCCCATGCGCCTAGGGTTGGGAACCCTACGGGAGGGGGCGCCTCCACTTGCCTTGGGGGGCACTCCAACCCCTTGGCCGCTGCCCCCCCTAGGAGATCCCATCTCCTAGGGCCGGCGCACCCCCCTAGGGGGCCTATATAAAGGGAGGGGAGGGAGGGCAGCCGCACCCTGAAGTCTTGGCGCCTCCCTCTCCCCTGCTACACCTCTCCCTCTCGTAGAAGCTCGGCGAAGCCCTGCTGCGATCACTGCTGCATCCACCACCACGCTGTCGTGCTGCTGAATCTCCATCAACCTCTCCTCCCCCTTGCTGGATCAAGAAGGAGGAGATGTCATCCGCTCCGTACGTGTGTTGAAAACGGAGGTGCCGTCTGTTCGGCGCTAGGATATCCGGTGATTTGGATCACGATGAGTACGACTCCCTCAAACCCGTTCTCTTGAACGCTTCCTCTTGCGATCTACAAAGGTATGTAGATGCACTCCGATCACTCGTTTCTAGATGAACTCATAGATAGATCTTGGTGAAACCGTAGAATTTTTTTATTTTCTGCAATGTTCCCCAACAGTGGCATCATGAGCTAGGTCTATGCGTATTTCTCTTTGCATGAGTAGAACACAATTTGTTGTGGGCGTAGATATTGTCAACTTTCTTGCCGCTACTAGTCTTATTTTGCTTCAGCGGTATTGTGGGATGAAGCGGCCCGGACCGACCTTACACGTACGCTTACGTGAGACAGGTTCCACCGACTGACATGCACTAGTTGCATAAGGTGGCTAGCGGGTGTCTGTCTCTCCCACTTTAGTTGGAGCGGATTCGACGAAAAGGATCCTTATGAAGGGTAAATAGAAGTTGACAAATCACGTTGTGGCTTTTACGTAGGTAAGAAAACGTTCTTGCTAGAACCCTATTGCAGCCACGTAAAACTTGCAACAACAATTAGAGGACGTCTAACTTGTTTTTGCAGCAAGTGTTTTGTGATGTGATATGGCAAAAGTTGTGATGAATGATGAATGATATATATGTGATGTATGAGATCATGTTCTTGTAATAGGAATCACGACTTGCATGTCGATGAGTATGACAACCGGCAGGAGCCATAGGAGTTGTCTTTATTTTGTATGACCTGCATGTCATTGAGAAACGCCATGTAAATTACTTTACTTTATTGCTAAACGTGTTAGCCATAGTAGTAGAAGTAATAGTTGGCAAGCAACTTCATGGAGACACGATGATGGAGATCATGGTGTCATGCCGGTGACAAGATGATCATGGAGCCCCAAGATGGAGATCAAAGGAAGCTATATGATACTGGCCATATCATGTCACTATTATTTGATTGCATGTGATGTTTATCATCTTTTTGCATCTTGTTTACTTAGAACGACGGTAGTAAATAAGATGATCCCTCATAATAATTTCAAGAAAGTGTTTCCCCTAACTGTGCGCGGTTGCGACAGTTCGTTGTTTCGAAGCACCACGTGATGATCGGGTGTGATAGATTCCAACGTTCACATACAACGGGTGTAAGACAGATTTACACATGCAAACACTTAGGTTAACTTGACGAGCCTAGCATGTACAGACATGGCCTCCGAACACAAGATACCGAAAGGTCGAACATGAGTCGTATGAAAGATACGATCAACATGGAGATGTTCACCGATGATGACTAGTCCATCTCACGTGATGATCGGACACGACCTAGTCAAGTCGGATCATGTTTCACTTAGATGACTAGAGGGATGTCTAATCTGAGTGGGAGTTCATTGAATAATTTGATTAGATGAACTTAATTATCATGAACTTAGTCTAAAATCTTTACAATATGTCTTGTAGATCAAATGGCCCACGTTGCCCTCAACTTCAACGCGTTCCTAGAGAAAACCAAGCTGAAAGATGATGGCGGCAACTATACGGACTGGGTCCAGAACCTGAGGATCATCCTCATAGCTGCCAAGAAAGATTATGTCCTAGAAGCACCGCTAGGTGATGCACCCGTCCCACAGAACCAAGACGTTATGAACGCTTGGCAGACACGTGCTGATGATTACTCCCTTGTTCAGTGCGGCATGCTTTACAGCTTAGAACCAGGGCTCCAAAAGCTTTTTGAGAGACACGGAGCATATGAGATGTTCGAAGAGCTGAAAATGGTTTTTCAAGCTCATGACCGGGTTGAGAGAAATGAAGTCTCCGACAAGTTCTTCAGCTGTAAGATGGAGGAAAATAGTTCTGTCAGTGAGCACATACTCACTATGTCTGGGTTACATAACCGCTTGACTCAGCTAGGAGTTAATCTCCCGGATGACGCGATCATTGACAGAATCCTTCAGTCGCTTCCACCGAGCTACAAGAGCTTTGTGATGAACTTCAATATGCAGGGGATGGAAAAGACCATTCCTGAGGTATATTCAGTGCTGAAATCAGCAGAGGTAGAAGTCAAGAAGGAACATCAAGTGTTGATGGTGAATAAAACCACTAAGTTCAAGAAAGGCAAGGGTAAAAAGAACTTCAAGAAGGACGACAAGGGAGTTGCCGCGCCCGGTAAGCAAGCTGCCAGGAAGAAGCCAAAAAATGGACCCAAGCCCGAGACTGAGTGCTTTTATTGCAAGGGAAGTGGTCACTGGAAGCGGAACCGCCCCAAAAACTTAGCGGACAAGAAGGCCGGCAACACGAAAGGTATATGTGATATACATGTAATTGATGTGTACCTTGCCAGTACTCGTAGTAGCTCCTGGGTATTTGATACTGGTGCGCTTGGTCACATTTGTAACTCAAAGCAGGAGCTGCGGAATAAGCGGAGACTGGCGACGGACGAGGTGACGATGCGCGTCGAGAATGGTTCCAAGGTCGATGTGATCGCCGTCGGCACACTACCTCTACATTTACCTACGGGATTAGTTTTAAACCTCAATAATTGTTATTTAGTGCCAGCTTTGAGCATGAACATTGTATCAGGATCTCGTTTAATTCGAGATGGCTACTCATTTAAATCCGAGAATAATGGTTGTTCTATTTATATGAGAGATATGTTTTATGGTCATGCTTCGATGGTGAATGGTTTATTCTTAATGAATCTCGAGCGTAATGCTACACATATCCATAGTGTGAATACCAAAAGATGTAAGGTTGATAATGATAGTCCCACATACTTGTGGCACTGCCGCCTTGGTCACATAGGTGTCAAACGCATGAAGAAGCTCCATGCAGATGGACTTTTAGAGTCTCTTGATTACGAATCATTTGACACGTGCGAACCATGCCTCATGGGTAAGATGATCAAGACTCCGTTCTCAGGAACAATGGAGCGAGCAACCAACTTATTGGAAACATACATACCGATATGTGCGGTCCAGTGAGTGTTGAGGCTCGTGGTGGCTATCATTATGTTCTCACCCTCACTGATGACTTGAGTAGATATGGGTGTGTCTACTTAATGAAACACAAGTCTGATACCTTTGAAAAGTTCAAGGAATTTCAGAGTGAGGTTGAGAATCAACGTGACAGGAAAATCAAGTTCTTGCGATCAGATTGGGGGGGGGGAGAATACTTGAGTCACGAATTTGGCACACACGTAAGAAAATGTGGAATAGTTTCACAACTCACGCCGCCTGGAACACCTCGGCGTAATGGTGTGTCCGAATGTCGTAACCGCACTCTATTAGATATGGTGCGATCTATGATGTCTCTTACCGATTTACCGCTATCATTTTGGGACTATGCTTTAGAGACTGCCGCATTCACTTTAAATAGGGCTTCGTCGAAATCCGTTGAGACGACACCGTATGAATTATGGTTTGGGAAGTAACCTAAGCTGTCGTTTCTAAAAGTTTGGGGATGTGATGCTTATGTCAAGAAACTTCAACCTGAAAAGCTCGAACCCAAGTCGGAAAAATGCGTCTTCATAGGATACCCTAAAGAAACTATTGGGTATACCTTCTACCTCAGATCCGAAGGCAAGATCTCTGTTGCCAAGAATAGATCCTTTCTAGAGAATGAGTTTCTCTCGAAAGAAGTAAGTGGGAGGAAAGTAGAACTTGATGAAGTATTACCTCTTGAACCGGAAAGTGGCGCAACTCAGGAAACGGCAAAGAGGGAGGGGCCTCACTGACGAGCTGCTAAAAAAACCTAACGGCCCCCCCCCTCTTTGTCGTCCGCTAGCGGACGGCAAAGAGCAAAAAGGCGGACGGCAAAGGGGGCGGACGGCAAAGAGGGAGGGCCCCACTAACGTTAACGGCCGCCCGCCCCACCCCGCCCCTCTCTCTCTTTCTCTCCCCTCGCCGCCGCCCCGTCGCCCCACCACCCCGCCGCCACCCCAGCGCCCCCCCGCCCCGTCGCCCCACCACCCCGCCGCCGCCCCGGCGCCCCCCAGCCCCGTCGCCCCCGCCGCCCTGCCGTTTGGGCATCGCCACGCCCCGGCGCCCCGGCCCCGTCGCCACTGCCGCCGCCCCAGGCAGCCCCGCCCCCCTCCTCCGCCGCCCCAGGCCGCCCCGCCCCCCTCCTCCACCCAGGTGAGCTCTCCTGCCTCCTTTTTTTCCCTTTTTTTTTCTGTTTTTTTAGTTTTAGGTTTATGTTTAGTTTAGATTTAGATTTAGTTTTAGTTTTAGGATTAGTTTTAGGTTTATAGGTTTAGTTTTAGTTTAGTTTTAGGTTTAGATTTAGTTTTTTCCTTTTTCTGTTTTTTTAGTTTTAGGTTTAGGTTTAGTTTAGTTTTAGGAAAGAAGAAGAAGAGAAAAAGAGGAGAGGAGAAGAAGAAGAAGAGGAGGAGGAGAAGAAAAAAGAAGAAGAGGAAGAAGAAGAAGAAAAAAGAGGAGAGGAGGAGAAGAAGAAGAGGAAAAAGGAAAGGAGGAAGAAGAAGAAGAAGAAGAAGGAAAAAAGGAAGAAAAGGAAGAAGAGGAAGAAGAAGAAAAGGAAAAAAAACCCCACCCGACACGGTACCCAGACCCCGACCCGGCACCCCGACACGACACCCCGACCCCGAGACCCCGACCCCGACACCCCGACCCCGAGACCCCGACCCCGACACCCCGACCCCGACCCTGACCCCGACCCCGACACCCCGACCCCGAGCCTGTCTCGACACCCCGACCCCGACACCCCGACCCCCCGAGCCTGACCCGACACCCCGACCCCAAGCCTGACCCGACACCCTGACCCCGACACCACACCCCGACCCTGAAACAACACCCCGACACCGACACGGCACTACCCCGACATTGACACGACACCCCGACCCGACACGGTACCCAGACCCCGACCCGGCACCCCGACACGACACCCCGACCCCGAGACCCCGACACCCCGACCCCGAGACCCCGAGATCCTGACCCGACATCCCGACCCCGACACCCCGACCCCAACCCCGACACCCCGACCCCCCGAGCCTGACCCGACACCCCGACCCCAAGCCTGACCCGACACCCTGACCCCGACACCACACTCCGACCCTGAAAGAACACCCCGACACCGACACGGCACTACCCCGACATTGACACGACACCCCGACCCGACACGGTACCCAGACCCCGACCCGGCGCCCCGACACGACACCCCGACCCCAAGACCCCGACACCCCGACCCCGAGACCCCGAGATCCTGACCCCGACCCCGACCCCGACACCCGGACCCCGAGCCTGACCCGACACCCCGACCCTGACACCCCGACCCCGACGCCGACACCCCGACCCCCCGAGCCTGACTCGACACCCTGACCCCGAGCCTGACCCGACACCCTGACCCCGACACCACACCCCGACCCCGAAACAACACCCTGACACCGACACGGCACTACCCCGACATCGACACGACACCCCGACCCCGAAACGGTACCCCGACCCCGACACGGCACCCCGACACCGACAGGACACCCCGACCCCCGACACCTCCCAAAAAGGTGTTCTTTGGCCTTCCAGAGGCCGACGGGGTCATATATTTCTGAATTATTAGTTAGGTCATATATTTTTCGATTTTGTTATGAAAAACATCATATATAATTGTGTTGATCGTTTAGTTTTAAATGTGCAGTTGTTTCATCGCTGCGAGGTTTGGTGTTCGACGACCTCGCCGTGCGTTTGACGAGCTCTGCCCCTTCGTTCGTGGGTGAGCACAAATGACAAGTCCTCCTCCCCCATTAATTATTTGATCTATTCCGATGAAACTTGATAGCTAGCTATATATGTGTCTTGAATCATCAGTATGCGTAACCAATATGTGTCTCTCGTTCAAAAGCGCCGTAGTTATAAATATGCATGCATTTGCATATTTATAACCTTGATTCTTTCGAATTGTCCAACGCTATCCATGGACAGCCCGAGTATGTGTAGATTGGGTTCATTTTCCCATATGCTTTGCTCCGGATCCGACGCATAAATTTCGTTAGTGCCTCCCCTGTTGTTCTCCGGGTACACATCCTCTCTGTTTATTGCAGAGACGTGTATCAGGAGAACAGCGGGGAGGTGCTGCCGAAATTTTGCGTCAGATCCGGGGCATAGCATGGGAAAATGAACCCAATCTACACATACACGGGTGGGATTAGGACCTATCATTACTTATTAGAGTGTAGGTTGCATGGACGTAATAAAATTGACAAAGTAGATCAACTGATGAATATATACATGGTGAATTACATATATAATCGTTGTGTGTCCAGTAGCTCTGAAAGTCAGGATGAGTGACCGTGCGTGGATGTATACCGGTCACACTGGTCAGAACAAATGGAGCGCTGAATGGTTCACAAAAACCAAGGGGTTTGTGCAAGCCGCATTTGCAAATGGCCAAAAGAAAACCTGGTGCCCCTATTTCCGGTGCGGCAATTGGGAAAAGAAGACAGAGGCTGAAATGGGCAAACACCTGCAGAAGAGTGGTTTTACGCCCGATTATACGGTGTGGACATTTCATGGTGAGTCTGCCCAACGTGACCGAGCTGAGGTGGATCGTCGTCGCACCGACGAGCATGGTACCAGGATGGAAAACATGGTGCAAGACTATGATGATGCTCGGGATTCGGACGAGGAGATGGAGGAATCTGCAAAGGCCTTCAATGAAATGTTGGAGTCTTCAAAATGTCCGCTCCACGAGCACACTGAGCTTTGTCAGTTGGATGCCATCTCACAAGTAATGGCTCTGAAGGCTTAGTTCAACTTGGGCAGAGAATGCTATGACGCAATTATGACAGTATTTGGACGCTTTTTACCCAAAGGCCATGTAATGCCTGCAAACCTGTACCAGTCAGACAAAATCCTCCGTGCACTGAAGATGCCCTATGAGAAGATACATGCCTGTGAGAAAGGATGTGCCTTATTTAGGCTTGACTATGCGGACTTGAACTATTGTCCCATTTGCAAGTCTTCCAGGTATATTGTGGTAGACAACGGTATGGGTGAGAAGACACAGACCAAAATCCCCGTTAGTGTTCTTCGGTATATGCCAATAATACCAAGACTTCAACGTCTTTTCATGGTCGAAGAGACGGCCAGACAGATGACATGGCACAAAACAGGCAAAAGAACCGAACTAGATGCAGATGGGAATCTGATGATGGTACACACATCGGATGGTGTTGCGTGGAAAAAGTTTGATGAATTACATGCTGACAAAGCGGCAGATCCGAGGCATCCTCGAGTCGGCATCAGCACGGATGGGTTCAGTGTGTTTGGTATGACGGCAGCCCAATACAGTTGTTGGCCCATATTTGTCTTTCCACTCAATCTCCCCCCCGGACAGATTATGCAAAGAAAGAACATTTTCCTGACGTTGATAATTCCAGGACCCAACTATTCGGGGAAAAATATGAATGTGCAGCCGCTTAAGGACGAATTGCAAGAAGCCTGGGATAATGGGTTCAAGACATACGACGCCTTTAGCAAACGAAACTTCATCATGCGTGTCTGGTACATGTACTCGACGCATGACTTGCCGGCGTATGCGCTATTCGTTGGCTGGTGTGTGCATGGAAGGTTCCCATGCCCCACATGCAAGGGAGCTCTTGATTTTCGTTGGCTTCAGGCCGGTCGCAAGTTTTCTTGCTTCGACATGCATAGACAGTTCCTGGATCCTCGCCATAAGTTCAGGAAAGACAAGAAGAACTTCATCAGGGGTAGAGTTATCAAAAACTCTGCACCACCTGCATTGACAGGCCAACAGACCCTGGATCAGTTAAACGCTCTCGATCCAGATCCACAACGTCCAAGGTACTTCAAGGGGTATAATACTAAGCGCGCGTGGACTCACAAAGCATGCTTATGGGATCTGCCTTACTGATAGAAGTGTGGACCATTTTGTTGGATAACATGCGTTGGATAACAAAGAATGGCGGACCATTTCATTGTATATCTTCAACAACCTGATAGAAGTGCGGCCGTACATCGAGTAAGTTCTCGGTACATTGTTTCGCAACTTCTATTTCCTTTGAACTGTTCTTATTCCTGGATATGTCATACAGTCGATACGTCGCCATATTCTCGTATGGAGCAGAGATCCAAAAGGATTCCGTCGAAGAGTATGAGTTTCTCGCAAAGCAAGGAGGCGACTATCCCGGTTTCATCTCTTTGTTCAAACAAACGGTAATTTCTCCCCGACAATTTCATTTCATTCGCTAATTTGTGCATAATGCAACAATCCTTTCATATTAAACTTGTAGGCTAATTCAGAGTCTATGGACGCCGAATTGAGACAAGTCGCTAATGGTTTTGACTATAAGGTCCATTCATTTGACAAGTATGACATCAACGGGTATCGCTTTCGTACCTATGGCAAAGAGCTAACTATGGCCGACCGAAAGTCTACAAATTGTTGTGTATCTTCTATCGGCGAAGGAGGTACTGAGTATTATGGGAGAGTTGAAGCAATTTATGAACTTCTGTTCTATGGTGAAAACCCACCGAATGTCGTAGTCTTCAAATGTTATTGGTTTCAGCCGAAGGAGACTAGAAGGACTCATGAACATATAGGGCTAGTTGAAATCAACCAAAGCACCCATTTAGATGTTCCTGATGTCTATATTACGGCTCAACAGGCGACCCAAGTATTCTATCTACCGTGGGCCTGCCAAACTAATCCAAATCTGAAAGGTTGGGATGTCGTTTATGAAGTGCCGCCACGTGCTAGACTTTCTCCCCCAAAGGAAGAGGATTATGAACCTCACATTAACCCAGACACATATGAAGGAGAATTCTTCCAAGAGACACATCTTTCCAAAAAGCGTTTCAAGAACCGCTATACTTCACCCCAAAACATTGAAGTAGACAGCGACAATGAATCCGACATCACCCCAGAGGAGGAACAAGAAGAGGTTACTGCTGCGGATGACCTGTCAATGCTTGACCGATTACGTCAAGGTGGCCTTGCACATGTTGATGCCAATGAACCCTATGAGCCCATCATTGATTATAGTGATGATGATGATTATGCATTTATTGATGATACTGATCGAGATTATTAGTAGTGTCAGGTATTCAATTTTTTATGTTGTACTTGATGATGATACACTTAAGTGATATACATATTATTATTCATGTCGGTACTTTTTTTTGTGTTGTACTAATTTTGTTTATTCTTTGTCATGGCAGGTGTTGAAAGATGGCGGGCGCTGGTCGGGAGCGCGCCGAGGCCCCTTCTTCGTCGGCGCGTGGTGCGAGGTCTTCCATTCCACACGCACCTCTCCGCCGAGCGTTGCTGGATAGTATGGCGACACCGCCGGGCCCTTCTTCGTCGACCGCGGTGCCCAGCAGGGGACGAGGTAAGAAGAAGAGAGGAGGTGGAGCACGTGGTCGCGGGAGAGGAGGTAGGGTGACTCTTACGGCGCCTTCCTCGCCGCCGCCCCCATCTGTTTCACCCAAGCACGTGACTGCTAGGGTGGACTCGTCTGAGGAGGAGGCTGCACGGACTCCGGCCCACGAGCCTCCGGTCCACGGGTCTTCAGCCCACGAGCCTCGGGTCGACGGGCCTTCGACCCACGAGACTTGGGCCCACGAGACACCGGAGGAGCACACGTATGGATGGGGTACCTGGTCGGGTCAGCCTGAGGAGCCGAGTGGCCACGCTGATGATGGCGGGGAGCTGAGTGGCCGTGCTAATGATGGCGGGGAGCCGACTGATGAGGAGGGGGAGGAGGGGGGCAACGTCTACCAGCATGGTGCTACACGGCTCCCGTCCATGCCGGCGACCCGCGAGCAGAGGTGGTTGATTTTCCCTGATGGGGAGAGGTAAGTGCATTTAATCTTTTTGTACCTTCTGCATTCACGTTTCTTCAAATAACTGATGTGTTGGCCTTGTCATGCTGCAGGGGTTGGGACCACCATGAAAGTGTCCGCCGGCCCAACTCCGTCCTTGGAGTTCTGATTCGGCAAAACTTCTCGGGGTTTGTCACGTTGCCTGGTGAGGGTCGGCTTCCAGAGGTTGGATTGACTTGGGAGCACTACTTGGCTGCCCCGTCCCCGCCGGGTGAGATTATCGACGGTGTCTTGTGCAAGACGAGGGCAGACGTCGTGATCAGAAAGTTCTGGGTAATTGCTCCTTTACACAATTAAAAATCTTCAACTAGCTAGTTATTAATTGTACTAATCAATATTGTCTCATTTGATTGCAGACATTCTACAGGTGTGAGGAGGGATACGAGGAGGAGGCGGATCATGTTATCCACAAGGAGTGCAAGCGCCTACTTCAGAACTTACGGCATGAGGTTTGGGTGCAGGCTGTTCGAGACTACTACGCCGGGCGTGGTATCAAGAAGCCCAAGCAGGAGTGCCGCGATAAGTTCTTGAGTAAGGAGAAGTACATGAAGGTAATTCTTAAGGCCATGTACTTACTTCCTTCATTTAGTAATTCATAGGCGTAGCGCTCAAGTTTCTATTTGCTAACTTAGGCCCCTCCGAGATGGTGTGCGGATCGGATTGATTGTTGGGAGGTGTTGGTCAATGAGTGGTGCTCAAAAGAATGGCTGGCCACCCACAAAGAGGCCAAGGACAAACGTGCCCAAATGGAAGGTGTGCCACACCACCAAGGCAGCTCCAACTTATTTCAGTACGGGCGGAACTAGGTATGTGGTTTGCTTCACGATTCATGCAATTCATTCATCATGCTAGCTTTAGCCCTTTAATTACTAATTTACTTTGTTTCTGTCTTTCAGGCACGCTACAATAAGGTGGATAAGGTGCCAGAGGTGTACGACCTGTATGGCATGGCCCACACTGGCCCTTACAAGAAAGTCAAGGCATTCTCTGCGTCTGACCTCGATGATCCAAAGAACTTCACCAACATCTCCGCCCACAACAAGCTCATGCAATATAGAGATCAAGGGAAGGCGAGGAAAGGGGAGGACTTTAACCCGAGCCAGGGTCCCATTGATACAGAGCTGCTGATGATATCTGGTGGCGGGAGGTCCCATGGCTCCATAGCCATGGGAGATGGACTTACCCATTGTCCTAGCACTCTCCCGGAGATCAAGGCGCGCCAGTCGAGCTCCGCTCCTGAGATAAGGCCTCGTGAACGGCCAGTCCAACTCGCCTTCAAGGTTAGTTATACGTACTCAGCTATCTTTCTCCATTACATTGTGTGCGCTTCCATGAATGATTACAAATGGTCATGTGAGTGGTGTTGCAGGCTGCTATACAGAGTGAGAGAGATAGAACGGAGAAACTTCTGGCGGAGGCGGCGGAGAGGCAGCGGGAGTTGGAGGAGAGGACGACAAAGATGTTGGAGGAGGAGAGGGCACGGAATGACATGCAGGCAAGGGCCATGTACGAGCTCCTTATGGTAAGTTTCTTCTGCAGATTACTTGCTAGTCTTAACATTTGAGTCTCATTACTAACTAGTATGACTCTGTTGTGAAAACCAAATGTGTAGTCTGTGTGCGAGAAGTCCGGTCAGACCGCTCCGCCGATGCCAGTGATTGCTCCTGGGAGCACGGTGAGTTTAATTTGAATGGACATTACTTGCTAGTCTTAACATTTGAGTGTCATAATGCTAACGAGACATTGGAAATGATCTTTGGTGCAGCTTAACTCCAGAAACGCATCGCATGATCCTTCTCCAGCTACCGGCGCGAGCCAGCCTGCTTCTTCTCCAGCTACCGGCGCGAGCCAGCCCGCTCCTACATCTCCATGATCATGGTAATTTTCTCTAGTGTTTTGCTTAACAAATGCATAAAGACCTAGACTTAGCTTTATTTCCTCCAATATGCTTACCATAATGACCTAGAGTTAGCTTCTTTTCCTCCAAAATGACTTAATAAGCTTACTGACCTCATAAACCATCCATTCTACCTAAGTTAGCTCTAAAATGACTCATTTTACCTTAGTTAGCTTACAAGTGATCCAATTTATCCAAGTTAGCTCTAAAATGACCCATTTTACGTAGATTAGCTCCTAAATGATCCATTTTACCTACATTAGCTTTAAAATGACCCATTTCACCTAGGTTAGCTCATAAACGTGGCATTTCACCTAGGTTAGCTCCAAAATGACCCATTTCACCTAAGTTAGCTCAAAAACGATCCATTTTACCTTAGTTAGCTCAAAAACGTGGCATTTCACCTTAGTTAGCTCATAAAAGACCCATTTCAACTACGTTAGCTCCAAAATGATCAATTTCACCTAGGTTAGCTCATAAACGACCCATTTCACCTAAGTTAGCTCAAAAACGATCCATTTTACCTTAGTTAGCTCAAAAACGTGGCATTTCACCTTAGTTAGCTCATAAAAGACCCATTTCAACTAAGTTAGCTCCAAAATGATCAATTTCACCTAGGTTAGCTCATAGATGACCCATTTCACCTAAGTTAGCTCAAAAACGATCCATTTTACCTTAGTTAGCTCAAAAACGTGGCATTTCACCTTAGTTAGCTCATAAAATAACCATTTCAACTAAGTTAGCTCCAAAATGATCAATTTCACCTAGGTTAGCTCATAAACGACCCATTTCACCTAAGTTAGCTCAAAAACGATCCATTTTACCTTACTTAGCTCAAAAACGTGGCATTTCACCTTAGTTAGCTCATAAAAGACCCATTTCAACTAAGTTAGCTCCAAAATGATCAATTTCACGTAGGTTAGCTCATAAACGACCCATTTGACCTAGGTTAGCTCATAAATGACCCATTTCACCTAGGTTAGCTCATAAACAACCTATTTCACCTAGGTTAGCTCATAAACTACCCATTTCACCTAGGTTAGCTCATAAACGTGGCATTTCACCTAAGTTAGCTAATATATGGCATATACTTCTTCTTCTAGTCTTCTTCTTCTATTCTTTTTCTTCTAGTCTAATTCTTCTTCTAGTCTTCTTTTTCTAACTTTCTTATTTGTCATTTTGCAGGTTTCATTCACTTCACGGAAGCCAGCTTCCTATGATGGATTGCTTGCTTTTTCCTGTTTTTTCCTTTGATGCACTTCTTGTATTCTGCTCACTTGCTATGATGAAACTTTGCATATTGTAATATGTATGGATCGATGGAACTATGTGCAACCTACTATGTATGTATGGATGGATATATACGTGCTGGATATTTATTATGTAGGATATATATGTGCTGGATATTTATGTGATGGATATATATGTGCTGTGAAATATTTGTTGTGATAATTGTTGGATATAAGAAAAACAGAACAAAAAAGAGGCAGTGCAGGCTCTTTGCCGTCCGCGGCAGACGGCAAAGACCCCTTTGCCGTCGGTGGCAGACGGCAAAGGGGGCACGTGGCGACCACCTGTGCTTCCTGGGGATGGACCATTTGGCCAATTTGCCTACCGTGGCGGACGGCAAAGCCAAGCTGATGGCAAAGACTTTGCCTTTGCCGTCCGCCGGGCGGACGGCAAAAAAGAGCGGGCGCTGACGTATAGCTGACGTCGTCTGGCGGACGGCAAAGAGGCGCTCAAATTTGCCGTCTGCTGGCGGACGACAAAGGCCGCCGTTAGCCGCCTAACGGTGTGACCCTGGCGGATGTGCAACATTTTATCGTCCCCCCTCTTTGCCGTCAGCCGCTGTAGGCAAAGGGCTCTTTGCCGTCCGCCATAAAAAGCGAACGGCAAAGGACCTGTTTGCCGACCCTATCTTTGCCGTCACTATTTGCCATCCGCCGGGGACGGCAAAGTGCTTTGCCGTCAGCCGTCCCTGCCTTTGCCGTCCGCCATGGCAGACGGCAAAGTATTGGATTCCTATAGTGCGATCTTTAAGAAGAAGACAGATGCGGATGGTAATGTGACCATCTATAAAGATAGGCTTGTCGCTAAAGGTTATCGACAAGTTCAAGGGGTTGACTACGATGAGACTTTCTCTCCCGTAGCAAAGCTGAAGTCTGTCCGAATCGTGTTAGCAATTGCCGCATACTATGATTATGAGATATGGCAAATGGACGTCAAAACGGCATTCCTTAACGGTCATCTTAAGGAAGAACTGTATATGATGCAGCCAGAAGGTTTTGTCGACCCTAAGAATGCTAACAAGGTATGCAAGCTCTAGCGATCCATTTATGGGCTGGTGCAAGCATCTCGGAGTTGGAACATTCGCTTTGATGAGATGATCAAAGCGTTTGGGTTTATGCAGACTTATGGAGAAGCCTGCGTTTACAAGAAAGTGAGTGGGAGCTCTGTAGCATTTCTCATATTATATGTAGATGAGATACTTTTGATGGGAAATGATATAGAACTTTTGGACAGCATTAAGGTCTACTTGAATAAGAGTTTTTCAATGAAGGACCTTGGAGAAGCTGCTTATATATTAGGCATCAAGATCTATAGAGATAGATCAAGACGCCTCATAGGTCTTTCACAAAGCACATACCTTGATAATATATTGAAGAAGTTCAATATGGATCAGTCTAAGAAGGGGTTCTTGCCTGTGTTGCAAGGTTTGAAATTGAGCTCAGCTCAATGTCCGACCACGGCAGAAGATATAAAAGAGATGAGTGTCATCCCCTATGCCTCAGCCATAGGGTCTATTATGTATGCCATGCTGTGTACCAGACCTGATGTAAACCTTGCCGTAAGTTTAGTAGGAAGGTACCAAAGTAATCCCGGCAAGGAACACTGGACAGCGGTCAAGAATATCCTGAAGTACCTGAAAAGGACTAAGGACATGTTTCTCGTTTATGGAGGTGACGAAGAGCTCGTCGTAAATGGTTACGTCGACGCTAGCTTCGACACAGATCTGGATGACTCTAAGTCACAAACCGGATACATGTATATGTTGAATGGTGGAGCAGTAAGCTGGTGCAGCTGCAAGCAGAGCGTTGTGGCAGGATCTACATGTGAAGCGGAGTACATGGCAGCCTCGGACGCAGTGCATGAAGCAATTTGGGTGAAGGAGTTCATCACCGACCTAGGAGTCATACCCAATGCATCGGGGCCGATCAAACTCTTCTGTGACAACACTGGAGCTATTGCACTTGCCAAGGAGCCCAGGTTTCACAAGAAGACCAGGCACATCAAGCGTCGCTTCAACTCCATTCGTGAAAATGTTCAAGATGGAGACATAGATATTTGTAAAGTACATACGGATCTGAATGTCGCAGATCTGTTGACTAAACCTCTCCCTAGGGCAAAACATGATCAACACCAGAACTCTATGGGTGTTCGATTCATCACAATGTAACTAGATTATTGACTCTAGTGCAAGTGGGAGACTGTTGGAAATATGCCCTAGAGGCAATAATAAAAGGATTATTATTATATTTCCTTGTTAATGATAATTGTCTTTTATTCATGCTATAATTGTGTTATCCGGAAATCATAATACATGTGTGAATACATAGACACCAACAAGTCCCTAGTGAGCCTCTAGTTGACTAGCTCATTGATCAACAGATAGTCATGGTTTCCTGACTATGGACATTGGATGTCATCTATAACGAGATCACATCATTAGGAGAATGATGTGATGGACAAGACCCAATCCTAAACATAGCACAAGATCGTATAGTTCGTTTGCTAGAGTTTTTCCAATGTCAAGTATCTTTTCCTTAGACCATGAGATCATGTAACTCCCGGATATCGTAGGAGTGCTTTGGGTGTACCAAACGTCACAACGTAACTGGGTGACTATAAAGGTATACTACGGGTATCTCCGAAAGTGTCTGTTGGGTTGACACGGATCAAGACTGGGATTTGTCACTCCATATGACGGAGATGTATCTCTGGGCCCACTCGGTAATGCATCATCATAATGAGCTCAAAGTGACCAAGTGTCTGGTCACGGGATCATGCATTACGGTACGAGTAAAGTGACTTTCCGGTAACGAGATTGACAGAGGTATTGGGATACCGACGATCGAATCTCGGGCAAGTAACGTACCGATTGACAAAGGGAATTGTATACGGGGTTGCTTGAATCCTCGACATCGTGGTTCATCCGATGAGATCATCGAGGAGCATGTGGGAGCCAACATGGGTATCCAGATCCCGCTGTTGGTTATTGACCAGAGAGCCGTCTCGGTCATGTCTACATGTCTCCTGAACCCGTAGGGTCTACACACTTAAGGTTCGATGACGCTAGGGTTGTAGAGATATGAGTATGCAGTAACCCTAAAGTTGTTCGGAGTCCCGGATGAGATCCCGGACGTCACGAGGAGTTCCGGAATGGTCCGGAGGTGAAGAATTATATATAGGAAGTGCAGTTTCGGCCATCAGGAGAGTTTCGGGGGTCAACGGTATTGTACCGGGACCACCGAAAGGGTCCCGGGGGTCCACCGGGTGGGGCCACCCATCCCGGAGGGCCCCATGGGCTGAAGTGGGGAGGGGAACTAGCCCATAGTGGGCTGGTGCACCCCCCCTTGGGCCCCCCATGCGCCTAGGGTTGGGAACCCTAGGGGAGGGGGCGCCTCCACTTGCCTTGGGAGGCACTCCACCCCCTTGGCCGCCGCCCCCCTAGGAGATCCCATCTCCTAGGGCCGGGGCACCACCCTAGGGGGCCTATATAAAGTGGGGGGAGGGCAGCCGCACCCTGAAGTGTTGGCGCCTCCCTCTCCCTTGCTACACCTCTCCCTCTCGCAGAAGCTCGGCGAAGCCCTGCTGCGATCACTGCTGCATCCACCACCACGCCGTTGTGTTGCTGGATCTCCGTCAACCTCTCCTCCCCCCTTGCTGGATCAAGAAGGAGGAGACGTCATCCGCTCCGTACGTGTGTTGAACGCGGAGGTGCCGTCCGTTCGGCGCTAGGATCTCCGGTGATTTGGATCACGACGAGTACGACTCCCTCAACCCTGTTCTCTTGAACGCTTCTGCTCGCGATCTACAAAGGTATGTAGATGCACTCTGATCACTCGTTGCTAGATGAACTCATAGATAGATCTTGGTGAAACCGTAGAAAATTTTTATTTTCTGCAACGTTCCCCAACATTTATCACATGAATTGGAGATGAACTTGTGTGGCATACTGGCATTTGTCCTTTAGAATTTATTACTAGTAAATGTGTTATGTGTACGTGCAACTTGTGTGGTTGTTGCACGGGCTCCAACACGCTCTTTGAGAAAAAAAAGTGGCACATCTTTGGATATACGTGACGTGGCGACATCATACAGTAGCATCATTCGCTATAGTTGTAGTACACTCCTACTAGGACGACAACTCCTATAAAACCTTGCGCTTGGCTCTTTGCCTCTTCGGGAGGTTCAACAGTTCATACTTGTGTGAACCTTGCACTTTGCTCTTCGCCTCTTCGGAAGGTCCAACAATGATGATACTACAGTACAATATGCTTCTGGCAATCTGACACCGATTGAACTGCTGCACGTCCACCGCGAGGGCGAGGGCGAGGGTGAGGGAGAGGGAGAGGGAGAGGGCGCTGTAGTCAAAACCCTCTCCTCGTCCTGCGAACCACCGCGCGTGTGGGCGAGGGAGAGGCGTAGTAAGCAAGCTTCTCCTTGTTCAACGAGTTGACGAGACACATCAAAGCAGTACTAGTACTAGTAGTAGTAGTAGTCCATACTACGTCCTTTCCGATTAATATGGCTTAATTTGAAACGAGAAAAATACAGTGGCGGTCAACGTATGTAACAATACGCTCTTTACGATCACTATATATAGTTTTGCGGCGATTATACGATCACTAGCTCATCGTAGAGCACCGTATTGCACCGTACTGACCGGCCACATAGTCGACGTGGCACTTTGTTGACTGGTTAAGTTGTCACCTAGTTTTTGGGTCCCACCTGTCAGTTGGCAGAGCAAAGAAATCATTTAAACAAAACTTTACGCAGGCGCGACACGAGTCCAACCCTTGCGCGCGAACCGCCCTGGCTGTGTATGTGAGTGCATGCACGTGTCCTCCCTCGATCTTCCAACAAAGAGTGTACATCGGCTATAAAACAAAGAGTGTAGTACATGATGTACATCTACACTTCCAATGCATTTAGCCTTTAATCTAAATCGATATTGATTGACTAATGCACCAACTTGTGCTGTAGGTATAGGCTACATGTCTATCCTTAATTACAACATGCAACGGCCTTCATTTAATCTTCTTATCTCAATGGTCGCATGCACACATAAGTCTGCTACTTTTGGGCGTTAATTATGCCCTGGTCAATGTGTAAATCTCTAAATGTACAGTCTTTCAAGGACGTAGGGAGTAGGTTGAGCACTTGAGCATGAGCGTGTGTGTTGCGTCGTGTGCTATGTGCCGCATGGGTGCGTGAGTGTTGCGTGCGTCCATGTGTACGTGTGAGTGTTGCATGTTGCATGCATGCATGGGGCTTACTCCCTCCCATTGACATGTTCATATTTCAAGCTTCCTCTGTTCCCTCCATATGGTGATACTCCCTCTATTCCCAAATAGTATGGAGTAAAAGCCTCCCTCTGTTCCCAAATACGGAGTATTTGTCTTTCTACAGACTTCAACAAGTGACTAGGTATGGATCAAAATGAGTGAAGTGAGCATAGAGGCATAGGGATACTGTAGAAAGGAAGTCCTCGCGATCCGTTATTCCCCATCTCGGTCAGAGAGAACTATTCAACTAGTCTTCGCAATGAAGTGACAATACACGCTGCAGTAGACGGGACACGTAATTAATAAGCTGAAACAGCGTGTTGGTGTTACTAAATCAGCCTTACCCAGTACTGCCATCTTTTCTTCTTCCTCCTCTCTTCTTCTTCCCCCTCTCTTTCCCATCATCGGCCGCACACCATTTACCCCCGCTCACTGCTCGCCCACCCGCGCCATCTTCCTTGGTAGCTCGCGGTACCATATCCCCCCGCTCACTGCTCGGCCACACGAGGAGAAGCTTCTTCGCTCGCCCGCCCGAATCCACTTCCCCACTGGCTGGCAGGCACCGAAAACCCCAATGGCAGAACCGACTGACACGCAGAGCCGCGACTGGAATTCCCCCCTTGATGTTCTCTTGGAGCAGATCTGTAGTCGTATGGACCTACTCAACACCATCCGTCTGGCCGCATGATCGGTGTCTTTGTACTGTCTACTCGTCTGCAACTGGCCGGCTCTTTTCAAGACACCCTGCTTGCTGATGCCTGATCCTCGTAGGTGGCCCAGACACCGACTTGACGATCCTACGGAGGTTGCCGTGGTGCCCCTTGACATGCTACCACTACCCATCCACCCGTCCTTCATGTGCAGCCACTACTGGGCGGGCATGAAGGCCAACTGGATCGTCCTCATCCACCACACCGGTAATCCGTGGCGTCTCGTGGATATCTACACCCAGCAAGAGATCACCCTTCCATCGTTGGATACCGCCGCCATCGAGCCTCTCGGCCCGCCGGACACTCCTGCCTACTATGCACGAGACACGTCAAGCTTTTGGCTCGACCTCTGTTTGCAGAAAGTTGTAATCTGCGAAGTGCCCACACCATCAGAAGACTACATGGATTACAAGCTCATTGCCTTATTCAACATGGGATTAGTCTACCTGGAATCCGGTCGCCATACATGGTTATGGCTCATCATCAATCCTGTTGAGGCAACATTTCTGTCTGATGCTATAGTGCATGATGGCATCGTTTACGCGGTCAACGCACAGATTGGCTGCCTATACTGGTGGAATCCATCATCGTGTAATTGTTCTATCTCATCTCATCTTTACCTTATGAATACAACTGCCTGTTCATTTGTGACAAATTTAGAATTCATAGCATGTCTATAACCACATCATTGCTATATGTTCCTCTCATTTCCTAGATTTTTATGACCACACACGTTATTGTTAGAGTTGATATGAGAACAATTGGCATCTAATGATTGTTAGAATACATATTATGAGCATAACATCATGATTGCTATATGTTACTCTTGTTTACAAGATTTTTATAACAACGCATGTTATTGCTTAGAGTTGATATGAGAACAGTAGTAGTAAGTGCTATGGTAGAATATGAGTAGGCGTTGTCATAGCTGTTTTCCTCTCATTGTTACATGATGTTTGAACCATGACATATTGCTAGAATATGTAAGCCATTGGCTTATTTTTTTAACTTGGGGTATGATTATGACCACAGCATTGCAATTCTCTGTCTATGATATGTGTCACTGCTATAATAATCTTAATTGCACACATACTCTGAACATGATTGTTTATTTTTGTCCTTTTGGTCTCCAATTTGAATTGTTGCATCAGACGCAAATGCGCTGGCCTTCATGATTCCAGGATCTGGAATCATACCAGCCGATGGGTGGTGGTTTATCACTCGTTCAACTGATGGCGGTCATTTGATGCTCATTCGCATGTACCAAATTGACCAAACCATTACATCAAACCACATGCAGTACAATGCATGGGGCGTTCGTGACATTGATGGCTATGGCTGCTTCGTGTCCGAGAAAGATCCCAGCTCCGTTTGGCCAGGCGTATTCAACTGGAGGTGGGTTTATAGCCTCGGCAACCACTCCTTGTTCATCAGGCTCAATTATCCGATCATCCAACCAATTATCGATCATATCACTGGCGATGATTACTGTGCTATGCAACTTTCATTCGCGAGGGGGGGGCTGTGTTTACACATCGTACCATGGGTTTCATGAATCACCATATCTAGAGATTCGTCGACACAGCTTGTTGCCAGATAATCTTCAGTGTGTGAAAGGCATCAAGCTTCCATGCGATGGATGGCTTTTGCAAACCCGACATGCAGCGATGTGGTTCATGCCAACAACAAATATGCACAACTTGATTCGTGCTGATATCTAGACTGAGCCATGTTTTTTGCTGCTATAGCACGACCCTCTTTTGTTGGATATTATGTACTGTTGTTAGTTTGAAGCACTCCTCTGGTTTGAAGGATAGATACCTTCCTGGGATCAAGTGCATCCTAACCCACCTGCGTAGGATGTACTGATAATGATGATGGAGATGCTGTGCAGAAGCCATATATATATATATATACATCTGGGCTATTCTGTTACGCGTAACAGAATATTATTCTATTACCCTACTTGAACTGATGGTTTCAGGCGGTTGTACTGATGAATTCGAGACGTTTGAACTGATGCTTTCACCTAATAGAAAAATATATCCCCCCCTCCTCCGCCTCCCGCCGACCACCTCGTCTGTGACTAGCCGCGCCACCCCCCCTCCCCGCATGTAGCTTCCGCGGAGGCCTCTACCAGTTCTGGCGCTCTACTCTCATGCGCCGGCACGAAAGGACGTCGCGGTGGCCGAGGCGGCAGGCTGGCTTTTCCAGCTGCACACGCGCGGTGTAATAGCTCGCTCCGGCGACCTCCGCCTCGCCTCTTGCTACTTTTCTAGAAGCTTCGAGGAGGTTCTACAGCTCCCCCCGCTGAGCTTCTCGTCTCTTTCTAGGTCATTGAGAGAAGCACGTGCCGCGGAGCGCACTAATTTTTCTGGAATTCCGAGAATCTCACGCACGGGCTAGGCCTAGAGCTCCTTTTGTTTCCAGGCGATTGGTGGATTTGTTTGGGGAATCCAGTTCCTCTTATGCCCGAATTTTGTTGGCGGAATCAGTTGGCTAGAGGAGCAAGGTAATGCCCCGCCTTCTAGAACCTTCTGGAGTTATCTCGATGTACTATATGCTCAGCTCTGCATCTGTGTGTGTGTGGGCGCGCCCGTTCAGGTTAGGGCAGTGACGGGAAGAGAGACTGATCGCGATGACGTCCCTGTCGCGGACGCTCTCCCTGGCCGGCCCGATGCAGCCGTCGGGGCCTCGCCGGATTCTGAGGACGCAGACCGCCGTCAACCTCGGCGAGCCCATATTCGACAGTGAGGTGGTGCCGTCATCGCTCGTGGAGATCGCGCCCATCCTCTGTGTCGCCAACGAGGTCGAGGCGGCCAACCCCCGCGTCGCTTACCTCTGTAAGCTACCATTCCTCTCCTCTGCTTTTTTCAGCACCGCTACACGGATACTGTCAGTCAACACAACACTCTGCTAAACTGTACTGCCTTCTTCTAGCATGAAAGTTAGCCTGTGTTATGAATTGCTTTTTTCTTTAAAATGAACCTAACCATATTTAGTGCCTACTTATGTCATGCCTCAATAGTCAATACTAGTCATGTGCATCAGCTTATAGGACTACAATTGCTCATTTTTTATATAAAGCTCTACGAATCACACACAACTTCTGCCAAAATTACTGCTAGAAACCCACACTTCTCTTTCTCGAAGCCACACTTCTGAACTTGTGGTACGACAAATCTTCGAACTGCTTGAGCGCTGCGGCCTGGGGTTGTTGGGGGTGAATGGCTTGAGCGCTACGAAGTTGAACGAGCTCTGTTGACCATGGTGAATGGCCTGGGGTGGCGTAGGTGAACGGCCTGGGGTGGCGTAGGTGAACGGCCTTTGCGCTGAGGCGGCGACATTTGAGGAAGCTGTGGCTCACTAGCCTGTTCGGGTCATTGAGGATGGATGTTTGAACTCGCATATGTAGAGCATGTATAACGTCCATGTGCAATGTTCTGAGCTATTTCATGGCTGGAACAAACAGAATCAATCATCGCGTACGTGGTCGCTTGTGATTTTTGAAGAAACAGAACCAGTCGAACTTTAGCTTTCATTAGAAGTGAACGTCACCTGTAAGTGAATAGATATGGTTTTCTGTAAATCTGGTTAGACTGCAAATTTGGACACAGGAAGGCTGCGCCAAGGAACTAACCATGTTGCTTTCTTTATTATAGTTTTTCTGGCAGTTTGGGCCTTTTCTAATTAGTGAAGCTCAACTCGTACCGTGCATGTTATTTATCCCTTTTTTATCTCAAAAAAATGTATCCCTTTTTTGTGTTTTTTTCAAATATAATCTGGCAGCACATTGTTCTAAATAGAAAAAAGTGTTATAATTTGTTTCCCTAATTTTCAACTTTTTTGTGTGGCTGTGGCCATGGGGTAGGTGTGTGAGAGGGCAACATTTTTAATAAACAATAAGTTTTCGTGAAGTTAAATTTTTTAACACCATTTTTTCCGAACCTTCGAACTGTTCCACCTAAAAAGTTTGAACGTTTGTTGGAATTGAGCAAAAATATTTTTCCAAACTTTTCAAACACTTCAAATGGAATCTTTTATTAATTTTGAACTTATGCATTAAAATCTTTTCAAAACACAAAACTGATCATTTTTTAATTCAGACTTCTATGTTTCCATTTTTTGAAACCGTTTTTTCTTGTTTTTAATTTCAATATATCATTGTTTTTAATTCAAAATGTTTTTTTTAATTCGAACTGGTCATTGTTTTTTATTTGCACTGATTATTCTCTCTAATTTAAAATGATCATTCATTTTTTAATTCGAACTAATCATGGTTTTTAATTCAAATTGACCATTTCTTTTATTTCAAACTGATCATTGTTTTTAATTTTTACTGATCAATGTTTTTAATTCATACCATTTTGTTCATTTTTGCACGCCCATCAAACTGTCTTGTATACCTTCTTTCAAGAAGTAGCAATTATATCATCAGAAAGAAAATTTTCCATATATAATACATGTACAAGAATGACATATACACCGCACAGACCACACATTTTCATACATGAATTACATAACACGCTCCCTACTGTTCAGATTGATGCGGAACTTGATGCACCATAGTGTACATGATGCACCTTCCATACTGTTCAGATTGGGTAGATCGTTCGGTTCCATAACACGCTCATCCACGCGACGCACGGAGGCAGACACATTGGTCACCTGGAAGGCAGAGCAGGAGCAGCTGCGCAAGGCGGAGCTCGGGAGGACGCCGCGCCCAGCGGACCATGGGACGGCGCGCCTTGGGGGCCGGTGGGGTGGCATGTCATGGGTGCCGGCAAGTGCGGCTGCAAGTGGCTTCTAAGGTCTGATCTACCTGCAATAATCAATAATGTATTAATCCTGCACTCATGTATCCAAAGTGATATTCTCACAAATTATTGGAGTTCGGCTGCTCCCTTACATAGCAAGACTGCTACTACTACTACAGATTAAATGTTGTATACATGTAGCCTATACCAACATAGAAGAGATTAAACATTGTCAATTGGATGTAATTTTTTTTGTTTTGTGTACTGACATAGCAGTAATATAAGGCAAGACATTTGAAGGATTTCTCACACTAAAATAAGAAATTGTACTGAACTTAAAATAAGATTTGCACTAAACTAAAACTAGAATTTGAACTGAACTAAAATAGATCTTTGTTTAAGCATTTAAGCAAACACCTGACGGCAAAAAAAGTGACTGACATTTAGAAATAAAGACGATGGTATAGAAAAAATTCATGCAAGAATGAGAAGTACGGCTCTGACATTTTAGCAACAAACAAATGACTAGGGTAGCGAATGTTCAAACTGAAACAAACCCATCTCTCTCTCATATTAACTCTTTGTCCATGGATCCATGTGCTGTAGCATGTGAACTCCAAAGCTAGCAATAGTAGTAGCTTCCATCTTGTATATCCCAATCCCAGGCAGCATGACTGCCATGGACTCATAACAAACCGCTTATGCATTTTAAACAAACACCTAGAAGGCACGACAATGGGCAAAAAAATCAATTGTAGAGTTGCAGACTAGTGAGCCAACCATAGAATAGAGCGAATGGAAGAGCTTGAACAATCCACAACATATACACACGAGAATTGAGTTTCTGAAAAGAATTTTAGTTATGATGTATGGAACTAAAACCACGTCAACAATTTGCAAACAGAGGTAATAATATACTATAGGAGGAATTTATTTAAATGTTTTTCAATTTTTTGAACTTACGGTTCTCGTGATTCCAAACATCTAGATTTCTGTTGTGCGAAGATCTTGACTTTTTCCTGGCGACAAATAAAAACGCTATAAGAAGTAGTACTGAATTCCTGCATCACACCTTCAAGGGTGAATCACTCTGGAAGCTTGACCAAAATCCTCATGGGAGTTTATATTTGAACTAGGTACGGTTTATTTTTTGAACTTACCTGACAGTAATACATGAACTCTAGCACCCAATACAAGTATCATGCGACAATATGTAACAAAAAAAGATGCAGGTTAAAGGAAAAGTTGAAATAGTAGACAAACTCGAAAAATCTAGCATCAACGATCTTCTAACTGAAGCACCATAGGTTCCCAATTTAATACCACTACAGAGTACTACAATAATTCTGTCAAAATTAAGTACACGAAGAACCTACACATCAATCCATCACAGGATCATCCATTTTACATTCCATCCCCAAATATGCATGGCAAGTTTCAGAGTTGGAAGCTCTCTAAATTAACCCATCTAAAAACTAAGTGATACATATATGCAGGAACAAAACTAGCTCTAAATGAGTAAAAACAGAGTATCAAGAAGATTCATCAAATTCATACCAAAAATGCTGAAGAAGGGAGAAAGTTGAGCTGGATCAGGAGGTGAATCACGGGTGGCCTGCACGCGGCTCTTTGAGTGACCAGCGTCGGAGCAAGAAGTTAGACCGATGAGCGGGAGGGAAGCCTGGGCTTGCTGCTGGAGTAAGCAAACAACCATGTACTGCTACTCGCGACGAACTCGACCTCCCTAATGCCATGGGTTTGTACTGAACACATCTCAACTATGCATGTAGAGACTACAATATACACACCCATTCCTCATATTGCAATAAATACTCATATATTACATCTGGGTGATATCTCTATACTTACAAAGTTATTGAAGGTGAACTATATCAAATGTTTATAGTCCACATGTCCATGGTTGTGGCGAAGATACTTTATTATATATATGAATCTGTTGTTCATATTGTAATATATAGTCCACATGTCCATGATTAGCAGAAAATGCTAATCTTTTGACACATCGAAACCAATAGCTGTGGCGAAGATACTTAATTATATATATGAATCACTGTCTGATTTCAGGTTCCGGCAGACCCTTAAGGTTCGTACTCTGGGGTGCGCGCGAAGATTACGTCTTCTACCTCTCCGTCTCGCAAGGATCTAGACTACTGAAAGAACTGCACAAGAGACACAAGGTTTATACTGGTTCGGGCCACCGTTGTGGTGTAATACCCTATTCCAGTGTGTGGTGGGTGGATTGCCTCTTGGGGTTTATGATGATGAACAATACAAGGAAGAACAGCCTCGCGAGGGTCTGCTCTTGGCTGGGGCTATGAACTGCTGGGAGGAGTTCAGCCACCTTTCTCTCTCTCTCTCTCTCTATGCTTCCAACCTCTCTATCGAGCCCCCCTTCCTTTTTTCCAACCCCCTTGCTCCGTGGGCGGCTGGTCCTATTTATCGAGGCCCTGGTCCTCTTCCCAAATATTGAGCGGGAAGGGAGCCAACAATGGCGGGCTAATTTGAAGGGGGACAGCAAGTATCAGCTATCCCGACAAAAGTAGTCTTTGCCTGCGCAAAGCTCTGGTGATGACGCCGTCTTGGGCTCCATGGTGACCTCCACCTCGTAGTCCTCCTGGTCTTGGTCTCGTTGCACCGAAATGGCAACCTTTGCCTAATGCCTCAGTACTCCGCGGCTATGCTTACTCCCTTTGCACCAAAGAGGAAAGGAGGACGCTGCGCGGGCTGGCACCCGCCTGGCGCCCTGAATCGTCATGGCTTGCATCACGGGCACCTCACGAGGTACCCTGCCTTGATTTCTCCGCCTCCTCGAGAGCCAGCCTGACGAGTCCGCGCTTGAGGAAGCTCCATGTCGTCCGCCCCGCGAGGCTTGGCCCCTCGCGAGGGTCTTGAGTCTTGTGTTGGTGAAGATGGGCCGTGCCGGGCCCCCTTTGAGCCACGCCGCAGGCCGCAGGCAGGCAAGTCTGGGGACCCCCATTCCCAGAACGCCGACAGTAGCCCCCGGGCCCAAGGCGCGCCCAGACTTGGCCGTGCTGAGAGGCGAAAGGGCAAGGGCGAAGCGCCGCGGGCCCTAACAGCTTGCGGCCTTGGGCGCCGCGTGGCGGTTGATTGGACGCAAGTGCTTCAGCAACCGCGCAGGTTGATAAAGGAGCGGCATCTGCCCAGACTTTGCCTTTTGCTTTCTCCGGTTGCTGCTCAGATCCCCTTTCTTGCGCCTCCCCTTTCTTCCTACAAATTTCCAGATCTACTCCGGCCAGGTGACCTAGGAAGCCATGGCGCCTCGTCAGCCTCCGGCCGAAGCTTGGTACTCTCCTGCTCTGGACTTGCCGAGCGTGTCCGAGGCGGGCCTCGCCTGGCTGCGCCGGATGGCGGCGGCACAGGGCATCGACGGGGTGCAGGTGTTCAAGGCCGGCTCCGCCACTCCCGAGGGCCGAGGGAGCACCTTTTACCCTCTCTTTGTAAGCTCCATTGCTGCGGACCTGGTGCCTCCCTTCTCCGAGTTTTTCTTCTCTGACCTCCGCCATTACAACTTGCAGGCTCTGCATCTCCACCCCAACTCCGTCCTTCTCCTGGTGATCTTCGCTTATTACTGCGAGGCTCACGTAGGGGTGCAACCCTCAGTGGCCTTGCTGCGCCACTACTTCTGCCTCCGGGTCTCTCGCGGTTCTCCTTCCACGTGCGCGAGCTTCGTCGCGTATGGCAGCACCATTGCCATCTCGAATCCCGGGAAGAGGATTGAGGGCTTCAGGAGCAAGTGGGTCTTGGTAGATGCCGGGCGCATCCACCCTCGGCTGATCTTGCCCGCGGAGCAGCCCGCGAGCTCCAGCGACTGGTGCCGGGAGGAGCTCACGGACCCCGCGCGAAACTGGTGTTGGAGAAGATGGACGCGGACCTGAGGCCGATCAGCACGGCGGCGGCGAAGTTGTCCGGTGCGTTGCTGCTGAGGGAGTTCCTGGAGCACCGGCTGGCTCCACTCCAGCAGTACTCACCTCCGATGTGGAGGCCTCATCCGAGCCCCGCAGCCTTGGGTGACGAAGATTTGGCCGCGGTCCTCCAATCTCTGGTCGGGGGCGAGGTGGCAAGGTTGGAGGGCGCTCCCAAGCCCTTGTTCCTTCGCGACGACTGGGAGTAGGTGGTGGAGTCCATGCCCGTTTTCAACGGGGACGGGCCCGTGCCCGTGGTGGCTTCCGAGGGACTGATGAACGTGTCCTCCGGTGACTCCAGCAAAGAGGAGGACGAGGAGGAGCGGGAAAAGGGGCCTGACTCCAAGGCGACCGACGAAGAGTCGAGGGCTCCCCTCCCCCGGCGCAGGCCCCGTGATCTCTGCCTTTCTTCGAGCGACGATGAGGAGGACAGAGACGAGCAGGTTGGCGGGAGCTTGCCCCTGATCCCGAAGAAGGACAGGACCGGGCTGATCTCCCGCGGGTCTGCCCCTGCCCCGAGGCAGTCTGCAGACTCGCCTTCTGCTTCTGAGGTTGACCCTTCCAGCCGGCTGTCAGGCTTCAAGTTTGGCCGGAGGCTGCCCGAGCTCACCGGCGATGACCCGTAAGTGCTTCACCCTTGTCTTTATTTCTTGTTCCGCTGACGAGGCTTGACGTTCGCATCTCTTGAATAGGCTGGCGCCCGCGGCGAAGAAACCGAAGGGGGATCCTGAGGCTCCATCCGCGGCAGCGCCTCCACCTGTGGAGGGGGGTGACCGTGGCGCGCGGGCTTCTCCTGCCTGGTCGTCCTCGCGAGGCCTGGCCGAGCTGGCTGGGGCGAGCTCAGCCCCCATGGCCCAAGTGACTCCTGTGGTGCCTTTGCGCCGCCACCACAGCCGCTGGGGCGCAGCAGGCTCCACCTCAGGACGCTGTGGTCTTGCCGTTGCCGCCGTCTTCCCCCGTTCCGCCGACTGTTGTTTCTCCAACTCCTCCTGCCGTCCTGGAGTGTGCTGTTGCTGGACTGGACCGGCTGTGACAGGATCTTCTTGCCGGCCCTCGCCTGGTGGCCGGGCGCTGAGCTAGCTTCAGGATGGATTCGCTCTGACGCCTCGATCCGGGCGGCGCTGGTTCAAGCCTCGATGGCCTGCGACGAGGAGAGGCAGGCCATCCTTGAGACGAAGGCTGCTCATGACGTAGCCCTGGGGGAGGTGGTTGGAGTCCGCGATCGTTGCAAGGTGCTGGAGGACGAGCTGCAAGGCCTGCGGGACCAGCTCGCGAAAGAGGTTCGTCTTCACCAGGAGCAAGAAGAAGGCATGAAGGCACGTGAGGTGGCCATCAAGGGCCGGGAGGCCAAGCTCAAGAAACGCCGCGACCGCCTGGGTGCGCTGGGGAAGGAATTGGAGGCGACAAAGGTCGAGCTGGACAGCAAGGCCCAGGTTCATGCCGAGGATCGCGTGGCCTTCGCAGACATGGAGAAGAAGGCTCGTGCTTTGCTGAAGATGCTCTATGCCAGTGGCCTGGAGAGCCCGCTGGCCAGCACCGAGGACGGCCCCACCAAGCTGCTTCCTTTCTTGGTTCGTGCTCTTGAGGATGTCACCCTTGGCCTTGGCCCCACGGCCGAGGCCGAGGCGCGTGTCCTGTCTTCTGCTGCGCTGACGCGGGTCTTCACCCACATCTACCTTCGCGACCCCAGCGCCGACGTCGACAGCCTGTTGGAGCCAGTAAGCGGCGAGGGTGCTGCCGCCGCTGCCGAGGCCGTGAAGGGTCGCGCGGAGGCTCTGTTGGGGAAGTTCCGGGCCTTCAGTGCCAAGTCGAAGAAGGATGCTGCCGGTCCTGCTGCTCCATGAGGCGGGGCCACCCGCGCTGCTCTACCGCTGCCGAGTGACTCCGCTACTCCTCCTGTCCTGCTTTTAATTCCTGCACATGCATCATGCCTCGGGGAGGCTTTTAAACTCGCGTTTGGTATTGAGACGACAGTATGGACTGTAATATTTGCTTTTAAATTCCGTGAATTTTATGCTTTTGTTCCCTACTTGCTTGTGTTCTACGCCGTCAGAGCCCGGACCCACGCGTACCTCACCCAGCATTAGCCCCGACCGGAAACCAGGACGGGACCAAAGGAGTGAGGGGCTATGGAGACAGTTAGGCTCCTGAGTCGCGATGCTCAGGAGTCCCCCTTGGCGCACGAACAACAAGTAGGGAGGGGTGATGTAGGTGGATCTTCCGTTTTACGTCTGCAGAGCCTGACTCCGCGCGTACCTCACCCAGCATTAGCCCCGACCGGAAACCAGGACGGGACCAAAGGAGTGAGGGGCTATGGAGCCAGTTAGGCTCCTTAGTCGCGATGCTCAGGAGTCCCCCTTGACGCGCAAACATCGAGTGATGAGGTGAGATGCAAGTGGGACCACCGTTCTACGTCTGCAGAGCCCGGCCCCGCGCATGCCTCACCCAGCATTAGCCTTTCGGAACTAAGGAGTGAGGGGCTACGGGACCAGTTAGGCCCCTGAGTCGCGATGCTCAGGGGTCCCCCTTGACGCTCAAACGGCCTTCATACCGTGGCTCCGCTCGGGGAGAGACGCGCGGCGAACCAGGCCCAAGGGGCCTGGCTGGGTGGCGTACATCTGGGCGTGACCCAGGCGCAGCCCCCGTGCCCAGCCCCCTCGCGCGGCGCTCCCGAGGGGAGGCGTTGCGATGAGGCTAGGCACTGAGCTCTGGGCTCCCTGAGGTTGATGCGGCCCGGGGACCACCCTCAGTTGTTTATCACCAGCGTGGAGCATAATGCTTCCGCATGTGTACGGGCATAGCCGCTCCTCGGCAGTGTCGTCAGCCAGCGCGGAGCATGGTGCTTCCACTGGTACATGGGAGGGGGCTCCCCTCCGGGAGGAGCCCCGGGGCGTGTACAGCCCCGCCCTGACACGTGGCCGGCACGGTAGGGCTAGGTGAGGTGTATCTGGGCACCCGTGAGCCAGCGCGAGACTGACGGGGCCCTACCTCTAGGCGGGTTGCGCCTGGCACTGGGCCTTATCTTGTGTTGTGTTCCTGCAAATTTGGTTAGATGTCGGCACTCTACGTCCTCGGGTCCCGGCCCTCGAGCTTGTCTCAGCCGTCGCTGGTATGCCAGGTCGCGATACCGTGGACATGGCCAGAGGGTGAGGGCTGGAGAGCCAGTAAGAGCCCTGAGTCGCGATGCTCAGGTACCCCCCTTTAATGTGCAAGTGGTCGACATGGAGAAGAAGAGGTGCCGTGGACAGGCATCAAGTAATCAAGCATGACGGGCGAATGCATAGCCGGAAATAAACGCAAGGGAGATACATGCCGCTGGGCCTGGCCCGAGCGACTTGGGGATGATGCAGCCCGAGGGGCACCCCCAACAAAGCAAGCTAACGACATGAAATAAAAGGGATACATACCTCAGGGACGGACCCACGCGGCCTGGGAACGATGCAGCCCTGGGAGGGCGCTCCCAGCTGGAAATGAAACTTGTCAGATGTCACCTGAAGGTGTCGAGGGGGAAGGGGTGTTGGTGCAGCAGACTCGGTGGGCTGCGGAAGCCGATCCTCACGAGCCCCCAGGCCCAGGGGCCTCGGGAGGCTCCTGAGGCACTGGTAGCTCTTCGCGAATCATCTCCATCTCCGCCAAGGCTGCGGAACGCCTATCTTCTTGAGCCTCCATGATGCCCCTCATGAGGCGCTGGCACGTTACAACCGCGCTCGGCAAGCCGTAAGGCATGTGAACATAGCTGTGGGGCGGACCCCCACAGCGCCCCCGCTCGCGAGGGCCAGAGGCGCTCCATCGTAGTGACTTGGTTGAGCCCTGGTACGTCGATGCAGACGCGCAGCCTACCATCCTCGCCTGGATGGGGAGCCACAGCCGGTAGACGGCGGTAACCCCTCATGATTCTTGATTCTTGTAGTTCTTGAATGGCCTTGTCGACGAACTCCTGCGGGTCTGACCTTCCTTGCCTTGCTCCTTCTTTAGGGAAACGTGCTTCGTAACACGCCTCCATGTGGTGCCCAAGCGCCTCCCTCGTGACCTTGGCCGGGTCGGTGGCCCTCCAGGGGAGAGCCCCCGAGCCCTGCCTGAGGAGGGCGCCGGGCGCGCTTTCCTATGCGATGGAAGGAGGTTCCCCCTGGGCAGATGCGGGCCCTAAGGGGCCCACCTCCCGAGGGGCTGGTCCGGATGATGTCTTCTTCTTCTTGGGGGTGGTCTCAGGAAGCCTCCTGCTTCCGCGATCCGGGTCTTCCAGTGATGCGTCCTGAAAGGCTCGCTCCAGGGAACACACTGCATCCTTCTCTTCACAGGGCACCGTGATGACTCCGCCACTTCCTGGCATCTTGGGGACATTGTAGCCATGGTGAGTTACGGCCATGAACTTGGCCAGCGCTGGGTACCCGAGGATGGCGTTGTACGGCAGGCGGATGTGGGCGACGTCGAAGTCGATGAGCTCGGTGTGGTAGTTGTTGCATGCCCCGAAGGTGACAAGGAGGCGGACCTGCCCAATCGGGACCGTGGAGCTGTCGGTGACTCCGGAGAAGGGCTTGGTTGGCTGAAGCTGGTCGTAGGGCACTTGAAGATTGTTGAACGTTTCCACGGATAGGACGTTGAGCCCTGCCCCACCATCGATGAGGGTCGTGGTGACCAGTACATTGCTGATGACTGGGGAGCAAAGCATCGGGAGGACCCCGGCTGTGGCCGCACACTTGAGTTGATCCGCTGAGCTGAATGTGATGGAGCAGGCCGACCACCTGAGAGAGCGTGTTGCTTCAAGCCTGGGGAGGACTGCATTCACTTCGCGGGCAAACTGCTTGAAGATGCGTTGTGAGGCTGGGGCTTGAGCTCCGCCCAGGATGCAGGCGATTGAGCGTGGCTCCTGGAAGCCCCCAGCCCCTTCGTCTCGACGGCGGTCCTCGTTTCTTCTTGGCTAAGGCGGCAGTGGAGGGAGGCCTGCGTTGCCCTGTGGGCGATCCTCACGAGGCTGATCCCTCCAGTCCCCCTCGCGAGGCAGGTCTCACCAGCGATCCTCGCGAGGTTGATGGCGCCACCCTTGGCACGGGCCGCGGTCGTCCCAGCGTCCTGCGTTTCTTCCTCCGCCTCGGCCGTAGCCCCGATCGGCACGTTTGGGACGACGGCCGATCCTTCCTTCTCGCACGGCGCAGAGTTCTTGGCATTCGTTGGTGTTGTGGGTGTGGAGGTCGTGGTACACACAGTACCGGCCACCCCTAGAGGACTCAGGCAGATCTTTGCCCCGCTTGGTGTCTGGTTCTGCCGCGAGCACGGCAGCCCCCTTGCGCTTCATGTCCTTGGCCTTGGGCTTCTTCTCTTCTGGGTCTGCGGCAGGCAGCTCGAGGAGGGAGAGGCATCCCTCCTCAGCCCTGGCGCACTTGGTCGCCAAGTTGAACAGCTCCAGGGAGGTGCACAAGTCTTCATGCATCGCCAGCTCCTCCTTCATCTTGACATCGCGCACACCATCGGAGAAGGCCGAGATGATGGCCTCCTCGGACACCTTGGGGATCTTGAGGCGCGCGTTGTTGAAGCGCTAGATGTACTTTTGCAGGGTCTCTCTGGGTTGTTGCTTGATGCGGCGCATGTCGCTCACGGCGGGTGGCCAGGTCGCGAGTACCTTGGATGTTGGCGATGAAGCGGGTGCGCATCTGGTCCCAGGAAGAGATCGTGCCTGGAGCCAGATTCAGGAGCCAGGTGCGAGCTCCTTCCTTGAGCGCCATGGGGAACCAGTTCGCCATGACCTTCTCGTCCTCGCTGGCAGCTTCGATGCCCAGCTCATAGAGCTGGAGGAACTCTGTAGGGTCAGTCGTGCCGTCGTAACGAGGAGGCAGGTCTGGCTTGAACTTGCCGGGCCACGCGACGCTACGCAGCTCGGTGGTGTAGGCACGGCAGCCTACGGTGGCCATGAAAGGCTTCGGCTGGTGGAGAGCTCGGTCCTGAGGGTCCCCACGCGCTGCAGCTAAGAGGAGCGCGGGGTCTTGGCGTGCCGGAGTCGGAGCAGGGTCGCGGCGTGCTGGAGCAGGGAGCGCCCGGGCAGCTCCTTGCGGGCGAGGGACTTCTTGGCAGCTCCGTTCTTGCTGCGCTGGCACCTGACGGAGCGGGTTCCGCCCAGGGGCCACACGCCTTGGAGCCATGGCGTCTTCTTGGAGAGGAGGCGGCTGGTACACCCCCGGAGCTTCGTTGCCCACGTGGGGCGGGGTGCGGCGCAGCGGAACGGACGGCGCGGGAGAGCCCCCCGCGGCGCGGACGAGCTCGGCGACGCGGTCGAGCCACTCTTCATAGACGTCGTCGACGTGATGGTAGCGCAGGAGCTCGTTTGCCGCGATGAGCGCAGCTCGAGCCTCCAAGGGTGCGCGGAGCGCACGGGACGAAGAACCAGCTGGTGTGAGCGATGGAGTAGCGGTGCTGCCGTCTTGCCGCACGGATGGATGCTGAGACGACGCTTGCTGCTCGTCCCCGACCGGGCCAGTGGCGGCGTTGATGGCAGGTGACGGGGAACGATGAGGACGTCCGCCGACGGGCGCCGTCTGGGCGACGCGGGAAGCGATGGCGGCTCGGAGCTCGGCGCGGGCCCGATGAGCGTCGGACATGGACGCGACGGTCGGAGGAGAACGGTGCAGTGGAAGACGACCTCTGGTGCACCCCTACCTGGCGCGCCAAATGTCGGATTTCGGGTTCCGGTAGACCCTTAAGGTTCAAACTCTGGGGTGCGCGCGAAGATTACGTCTTCTACCTCTCAGTCTCGCAAGGATCTAGACTACTGAAAGAACTGCACAAGAGACACAAGGTTTATACTGGTTCGGGCCACCGTTGTGGTGTAACACCCTACTCCAATGTGTGGTGGGTGGATTGCCTCTTGGGGCTGATGATGATGAACAATACAAGGAAGAACAGCCTCGCGAGGGTCTGCTCTTGGCTGGGGCTATGAACTGCTGGGAGGAGTTCAGCCACCTTTCTCTCTCTCTCTCTATGCTTCCAACCTCTCTATCGAGCCTCCCCTTCCTTTTTTCCAACCCCCTTGCTCTGTGGGCGGCTGGTCCTATTTATCGAGGCCCTGGTCCTCTTCCCAAATATTGAGCGGGAAGGGAGCCAACAATGGCAGGCTAATTTGAAGGGGGACAGCAAGTATCAGCTATCCTGACAAAAGTAGTCTTCGCCTGTGCAAAGCTCTGGTGATGACGCCGTCTTGGGCTCCACGGTGACCTCCGCCTCGTAGTCCTCCTGGTCTTGGTCTTGTTGCACCAAAATGGAAACCTTTGCTTGATGCCTCGGTACTCCGCGGCTGCGCTTGCTCCCTTTGCACCAAAGAGGAAAGGAGGACGCTGCGCGGGCTGGCACCCGCCTGGCGCCCTGAATCATCATGGCTTGCATCACGGGCACCTCGCGAGGTACCCCGCCTTGATTTCTCCGCCTCCTCGTGAGCCAGCTTGATGAGGCCACGCCTGAGGAAGCTCCACGTCGTCCGCCCCGCGAGGGTCTTGAGTCTTGTGTTGGTGAAGATGGGCCGTGCCGGGCCCCCTTTGAGCCACGCCGCAGGCCGCAGGCAGGCAAGTCTGGGGACCCCCGTTCCCAGAACGCCGACAATCACAACACACACAATGTTTGTTCTTCTATAACACATATGGAACTGGGTATGTGCTAACATTTTTGAACTTAGATATAAACTTGAGCAGTACAAACTACTAAACAAAAAGTTTGGTATATTGAGCTTAGAGATTGTATATTGGCGAACTTTTTCTCCCTACAGAATCATTAATCAAATAGATATACTGTTCGTGACGTTTTATCAACATGATAAGTAGTAGCAGTACTACCCTAGGTGGCAAAGTAATATCGGCACAAAAGAAGGCCACCATCAATAGTAAGTACTATTGCGACACCTAAACTATGTGTTGGACACACTTGCTTTACATAGTACTACAAGATTTTTATGGAAAAAAGCACTAAAACATTTGTGAACATGAGGGCATACAAAAGTTGTACTGAGGGTGTGAATTAGAGCGGCCGGAAGAGTATGCAGCAGCCGCACATACCACCAGATAAGTTCTCTTGTCTCCAGAACACATGTGTACATACACACATCTCCATCTACAACAAACAAAAGAAATAGTTGACCTCCAGAGTTTTTGCAAAGTGAATTATTTTTTGCAACTGGAGAACTTGCTACACTTAGCAAAGGTGAACTACTAATTCCCAAAAACTGCAGGATGTCTACTTCCCTGAAACCAGAACTTTTGAACTTCACGTATGCTCATATATGCTGTTTCTTTTGAATTCCCTATCAAATGATCGGTTTCAGTACCCGAGAAAATTGGCTCAACCTCATAGCTACGAAAATGAATTTGACTGAACCTTCAAACATAGAAAGTTTGAACTTCGCTCAAAAGCTAAATAGTTCAACCACACACATACAAGCATAAAACATGTAAATTTTGGTCCTGTTTAGACATATATCAGGAGAATATCTAGAGATCTCCGCTCAAATTTTTGTGTATGAACTGTCAAGTGAGCAGCAATTGAACATACGAGAGATGTGGGGATGAGATGATGAAACACGACCTTCAGGTGTTGGCGAAGAAGAACTGCCGACGAGCCAGTAGTGGACAAAGGAAGAAGGCCACAAGGGAGGAAGCACGGGGCAGCTTCGATCGGCGGTCAGCCATGGATGGGGCGGCGCACAGGCGTACCACCACCCATTACCACCATCTTGCGTCACGCGTCGTGCGTGTCCTCTGGATCCCTAGCGCGGACGTGACCGTTGAGTCCTCTACCTCCTACCTCGCAGAAGATCTCGCCGTCGGGAATCGTCATGTGGAGTTCGTCGGTGGTTGAGGCATAGTTCTCCATGGGGAGGGGGCTACCGGCGTGCGGCGACGGGGCAAGGGGTGGTGGCTCCCGACGGCGGGGCGAAGGGTGGTGGCGCGCGGCCGCGGGGCGAGGGGTGGTGGCACGCAGCGGTGGGGCGAGGGATGCTGGCGTGCGACGGTAGTTGAAGGGGTGGTGGCAGGCGGCGGTGGGGCAAGAGGTGGTGGCGCACGACGGCGGGGCATGGGGCGGCAGCGAGATGAGATCAAGAATTGGGTGGTTTGGGGGGAGGGGGTTAGTGTGTTGTGTAGGATCGAGCTGGTGGGCTGGATTCAGGAAGTTGTAGGTGTGTCGCGCGCGCTATATAGGGCCGAGAGGTAACGGAATAATATTCTGTTACTAGTAACAGAATAGTCTATATATATATCAGTTAGGCTTCAAGTGCGTACTTGTTAGTTAAACCTATGTATACATTGTGACACTAAATACGACTAGTAAGTAGTACAGTAGCAGTACTAGTATACGTCGGTTAAATTATTCATCATGTCCACACATTGAATTGACATGACAACACGCTACGCGTGAGGTGATTCAAGAATCCTGGCGGCGTGTTTGGGTATTCTGGACTTCAGATTTGGAGTACCACTTATCTGTCGAAATCTTTCATCATTCACTTAAAACAGTCGATTGATCATACATTGAGTACCATATAACTGGAATTACCGATGCAAGTCGAAGAAGGATTGGCCGGTGCTGCCGGCTGGCGTCAAGTTCGATCCCACGGATCAGGAGCTTATCGAACACCTTGAGGCCAAAGTGAGTGCTGACAGCACGAGATTTCAGTCTCCCATCAATTTGTTCATACCAACCATCGACAGCGAGCACGACATATGCTACACCCAAACTGAGAAAGTTCCAGGTAAGACGCCGATCGGCCATCTACTTGCACAAACATATTCCTTTGTTTACAGCTCTATTTTTCTTTTTAGACACAGACCTGGTGAAGCAATTACAATTTGACAGTTAATAAAAAGTGAAACAAGTGACTGCAACATGCCAAAGATGTCATGAAAATGCCAACTAGGTACACTAAAACCTGTATTCCACAATACTGTAGGTATCACACTGAGTGGCCTAAGGAAGCATTTCTTCCAGCGCAATTCCAGGGCGTTCAAAAGGGGCACGTGGACGCATCGCAAGATACAGTCGGAGTGCGGCATGCACACGGTGTGGCACAAGACCAGCAATACCTTGCCGGTGATGGTCAATGGCCGGTAGACAGGCAGCAAAAAAGGTTCTGGTGCTGCACACCAACAGGAACTTCGACCAGCAGAGGACCAACTGGGTGATGCACCAGTACCACCTCGGGGACCTGGAGCAAGAGAAGGAGCGGGAGTTGGTCCTCTGCAAGATTTTCTACCAGACGAACACTACGGTCAGGAGTAAAAAGATTATAAGTTAGTTTGGTATTGGTAGTTGTACTACCTTGTCATCCCCAAGTTGGTATTGTTGTTAACGATCTTTTGGTATGAACTTGCATTTGCTTCCAACCATCATGCCGAGGGTCGACGTAGATATAAAGCTGAATCATTTGTTTCGAAATGAATTTTCAGGAACCTGATTTTTATTTGATGGGTAGCATAAGCACCCGCCGTTCAAATTCCCAGTTCTCCAATTTTTTCGAAACAAGTGCATGCACTTATTATCACGATAAAAAACAATATCCCTGTTGCATCCCAGTTATCAGTCTGTACTTGCAGAAATCTCTCGTTTATTGAGCATGTATATTGTTTTTTCAGGTCGAGCAAGTTTCAACTGGGCTGTAGACTGCCCAGCGTTGGTTTTGTTTTTAACAGGCCCAGCCCATGACGACAACGGGGCACAAAGATCCAGCAGGTATCTACTGGCCTCTGGCCCGCCAGCTTTAGTCATATTTTGTCTTACAACATCCGCAGGCAGTTTTTTTACCGAATCAAACACACAACCCAGTTCTATTTTCCTCTTGAAACGCATGTCCTACATCCGTTTTCTGATCTCTACCTATAGTTTTACTAGTTCATATACACATATCATTATATTGAAAACACATAAAATTCCCTTTTCATATTTACATCCTTATTTTTGTTGTTTTTTCCACCCAACGCTGATTTTTTTACCACTGGTTTTCCCTTAAACCAACTCAATTGTCCCACGTCTTATTTGCTTACAAAAACAAAAAGATTTTTTGGCAAATCAATAAGTTCTTAAAAAATGTTTATCATTTCGGGATTACAACAGTTTGGACTCCACCGAAATATGCAAAATAAGGTTGAACTTTTTGACCGTGTTCCTGGGCAGAAAATGGGCTGTAATAAATTACTTAAGAATTAGCAAATGGGCTGCAAACTATAAAAAATAGCAAATGGGGTTTATGTTGTCTGCCACAGATTTGGAGGCTGACTTGTGGGCCTACTAAGTTGATGCGTACACAAGGTTTCTCAAAAAAGAAACTTAGTGAACAATCAACTCTACCAGCGTCAGACTGTTAGATGTCAATCTGACAGCAATCGTGCTTCTTCAGTCTCTGATCTTCCTGCCCCAGCCGCCCAAACTAGCGCCGTCGGAACCGCCTGCTTCCGCCTCCCGTGGCCGGCAGTGCTGCCGGGCAGGCCTCACGGCCCCATCATACTCGCATCCCTGGCCTGTCTATCCCTCTACTCACCCACACCTCCTGTTATTTTCCGGTGATGGCAGCCGAACCAGTCAACCCTCTTACTCTCCACCGCGTGGGCAGCCACTGCCGTGTCTTCCCCGACTCCGTGTCGTTCCCTTCATAGGCCTCGCCGTCGTCCACCGCCCTGGTGCTCTCGGCGCGGCGTGGTCAATGATGTCCATCCAACGGACGTAGTGCTTCTTCAACCTCTGGTCTTCTTGCCCAAGCCGCCCAAAGCAGCGCCGGTCGTGCCGCATGCTCCTGCCTCCCGTGGCCGGCTGTGCTGCCGTGGAGGCCTCACCGTCCCCATACTGCTCCCACCGCTGGCCAGGCCATCCCTCCACTCACCCACTCCCCCTGTTATTCTGCGGCGACGGCAGCCTCACACCACAACGGAACCAGTGAACCCTCGTACTCCTCTCCGCGTGGGCATCCACTGCCGCGTTTTCCCTGGCTCCGCGTCATCCCCTTCCTAGGCCTCGCCGTCGTCCACCGCCTCTGTGCTCTCGGCGCGGCGTGGTCAATGTGGTCAACGACCGACTTCCATAGGAAGAGTACCGTACGTGGAGAGGCTGACAGCTGGGTCCACGACAGCCGCAAGGAAGTGCCTCCTTGTTACGGGCAAAATAATTATTCCTCCACCTGACAGCAGGGACCCACCGGACGGGCCACCAGTATTTCGCGGAAAAAACGTTTCCCCCCTGACTGCTGGGACCCACCGGATGGGCCACCGTATTTCATGAAAAAAATGTTTGCCCCTGACTGCTGGGACCCACCGGACGGACCACTGTATTTCGTGAAAAAAATGTTCCCCCCACTGTCAGCTCGGACCCACCGGAAGTGCCTCCTTATTACGCACAGAAAAATGAGTACTCCCCCTGCTAGCTAGGACCCACCATGGTGGGAGGCTGACTTCTGGGCCTACTAAGTTGACGGGGATGGAGAGCTTTGTCAACTTAGTCAATATGAACGATTCTAGCTCCAGTGACCATATGATGTCCATCCAACGGCCGTCGTGCTTCTTCAATCTCTTCTCTTCCTGCTCCAGCCGCTCAAACAAGCGCCGGCGGGACTGCCTGCTCCCTCCTCCCCGCGGCCGGCTGTGCTGTCGCGCAGGCCTCACCGCCCCATCGTACTCCCATCGCTAGCCTAGCCATCCCTCTACTCACCCACACCTGCTGTTATTCTCCAGCGACGACAGACGAACTAGTAAACCCTTGTACAGTCGTACTCCCATCCGCATGGGAAACAACTGCCGAGTCTTCCCTGCCTCCGTGTCGTTCCCTTCCTAAGCCTCGCCGTCGTCTACCGCCCTGGTGCTCTCGGCGCGGCCTGGTCAACGTGGTCAACGACCGACATGCATCTGAAGTGGACTGTACGTGGAGAGGCCGATAGCTGGGTCCATGGCCGCACGCAAGGAAATGCCTCCTTATTACGTGCAAAATAATGATTCCTCCACCTGACATCAGGGACCCACCGAAAGGGCCTCTGTATTTTGCGAAAAAACGTTACCGCCGTTGACAGCTCGGACCCACCAGCTATATCTTCGCATGCAAGGAAGTGCCTCCTTATTACGCACAAAAAAATGAATACTCCCCCTATTAGCTGGGACCCAGTATAGTGGTAGGCTGACTTGTGGGCCTACTAAGTTGACGGGGATGGAGGGCTTTGTCAACTTAGTCAATATGCACGATTCTAGCTCCAGTGACAGTACGATGTCCATCCAACGGCCGTAGTGCTTCTTCAACCTCTGGTCTTCTTGCTCCAGCTGCCCAAACCAGCGCCGGTCGTGCCTCGTGCTCCTGCCTCCCGTGGCCGGCTGCGATGCGGTGGAGGCCTCACCGCCCCCTACTACTCCCACCACTGGCCAAGCCATCCCTCTACTCACCCACACCCCCTGTTATTCTGCGGCGAAGGCAACCTCACACCGCAGCGAACCAGTGAACCATCGTACTCCTCTACGCGTGAGCATCCACTACCGCGTCTTCCCTGCTCCGCGTCGTCCCCTTCCTAGGCCTCGCCGTCGTCCACCACCCTGGTGCTCTCGACGCGGCATGGTCAACGTGGTCAAGGAACGGCTTCCATCGGACGTGGACTGTACGTGGAGAGGCTGATAGTTGGGTCCACGGCCGCAGCAAGGAAGTGCCTCCTTATTACGTGCAAAATAATTATTCCTCCACCTGACAGCGAGGACCCACTGGACGGGCCACCGTATTTCACGAAAAAAATGTTTCCCCCCTGACTACTGGGACCCACCAGCTACACCTTCGCACACAAGGAAGTGCGTCCGGGCAAAAACAAAAACAAAACGATTCGCCCCCCTGACTGTTGGAACCCACCAGCTACATCTTCGCGCGCAAGGACGTGCCTGACAGTCGGGACCCACCTGGTCGAAGCATACGTAGCGTTGTCATTCTGGCCGCGAACATGTACGTACACACTGGTCGATGTAGAAGCACACACGTAGCATGTACACGTACGTACAACGACCAGGGTGCAAGAAAGAAAATATGGCCACGTATGTGTACATACGGGCGGGGTCTCGAACGCCTACTCGCGCATACGTATGGCCAGGGCTCGTGTACATGGCTGGGTCAGAACGGAGAAACAGCGTCGTCGTCGTGTTCATGGAGAGGCAACAGAATGCGTCGTGTTCATGGAGAGGCAACGGAATGCGTCGTGTTCATGGGGAGGCAACGGAATGCGTCGTGTTCATGGGGAGGCAACGGAATGCGTCATGTTCATCGGGAGGCAACGGAACGCGTGGGAGCCAACCGGCTGGGTCGGAATGGAATGCGTGGTCGTGTTCATCGGGAGGGCTTGGACGGAACAGGCGATGGAAACGAGGCCTGGCGTACCGCAGAACGGAGAAAACAAACTCCTACGACCGAAACGGGGGTCCTGTTGATCAGGAGGGGTGTGGCGTACCACAAAACGGAGCAAACGGACCTCCTACGGTCAAAACGGGGGTCCTGTTGATCGGGAGGGGTGTGGCGTACCGCAAAACGGACGAAACGAACCTCCTACGGTTGAAACGGTGGTCCCGTTGATCGGGAGGGGTGTGGCTTACCGCAAAACGGATGAAACAGACCTCCCACGGTCGAAACGGGGGTCCTGTTCATCGGGAGGGGTGTGGCGTACCTCAAAACGGGACTCCACGGGATACTGTTCATCTCCACCGTCGACCTCCTCCAGCCTCCACGGGCTACCCCCGACCTCCTCTAGCCTCCGCGGGCTCCGATTCATCCAGCCCCCACCGCGCGCTACTCCACCGGCTACTGTTCAACCACCCCTCCACGGGCACCCCCCACCGTCTACTATTCATCCAGCCCTCCACACCACGGGGTCCTATTCAACCACCCCTCCACCGTCTACTATTCATCCAACCCTCCACACCACAGGGTCCTATTCAACCACCCCTCCACGGGCACCCCTCCACCATCTACTGTTCATCCAGCCCTCCACACCACGGGGTCCTGTTCATCCAGAGGCAATGCCGCCGCTCACTATTCATCCACCCCCCCACAACGCTCACTGTTCATCCAATCGATCGGCTTCAGTTAGCAGCAGTAGCGAAGGAATCGCTCGATCGGGTTCAGTTAACAGCCATCGATCGATCGCTCGGGTTCAATAACGCGTAGTCTACAGTGCAATCGCTCGGGTTCAGTTAGAGCCCAACGCCTCGCTCGGGTTCAGTTAGAGCCAACGCCTCGCACACACGCGCGTACGTGTACGAGAGAAACGCGCATCGCTCGGCCCCCGACCTCCCACCGTAACCGGGAACTCCCCGAAATTTTCCTCGCCCTTGCTTCTACCACGGTTTTGTCCGTCATGGACGGCCCAAAGAATGTCATGCAGCTGCGTCTCCGGCCCGCCCAGGACAAAAAGCCCATTTTATGTCATGATATTTTGTCATAGAAGTAGGAGCGCACCACATCAATTATGGTACCGGGTTTTGTCACAATTATCGTCATAGAAGTGTCATATGTATGACAGAATTTTTTTCATTCGGCCCAAAATGTCACGGATGTGTCTTTTTTTGTAGTGCAGGATGTCAGCCAGGTGGCCACCGTGCAGGGTATGTCCAGCAGGTAGCATGCCGGGATGCAGATGCGTTGAACAGAGCCCCCGTGGGAGGAGATGATGGCTCCGGGGAGTTCAGAATCATCTTCGATATGGCTGACGACAGTCTCTATTAAGAGGCGCGGTGCACCATAGAGTGCACCACCGAGATGCGAGGACTTGTGTACGACAGCCATCCTTGGTGGGGAGAAGGAGATGATCTCCCCAAGGATTCCGTCTGGGAGATCGCTAATGCGGTCCGCCGGAGATTCTACTGGTTCCTCGGGTCCACGGGGGCGCTTCTGGCCGCACAGCCCGGTCCAAGATCTACATCCGGCGGCGGCGCTGGTCGGAGCCTCATATGTGTACATACCAATCTGAAAGAAAAAAATGGCATAACATGTAGGACTTTCGAAATGAATTCTCAAGATTAGGAAGAAAAAAGGCACAAACATATATGTAGGACATTCAAAATCAATTCTCAAGATGACTAACCGGTTTTCCGTCGGAGTCGCAGTTGTTGCCCGGAGTTGCCGTTGACCTCCGACTCCGGCTTGGGGGGGGGGGGCACGACATCATCGATAAATTCAAGGTCGTGCTGCTGCCTGCACAAGACCTCATCAGCGGCGACGGAAACCTCTGTGGCCAGCTTCATGCGTTGTGCAGGTGCTTCACCATCCCCGGTGTCGCCACTCCGTCCGATGGTGCGCTTCGGCGGCATTGTCATACACTCCGAAGTCCAGACGTTGGTGACCACTGTGGACCGGGGGTGCGGCGGCCTATTATCAACGGCGGCTTGGGCGCGCAATTAATACAGACTAGTGGGAGCGAGGCAGGCTGCGGTCAAAAGTTGTCTCACCTCCCGGTGAGCCTGTGCGGCGGACGATTTCCATTCGTACCATCATATCACACAACTACTCGCACGCCTCCCCATTAATACACACACCTGCACGCATGCCTCTCGGTATGCCTGCACGGCGGACTGCTCCCATGCGTCCCATCAACTCACGCCTACTCGCATGGCACACGGGGCATGTGGCAGCACATATATTTTTTTGGTTTATTTTATGCCGCTTTACTGCTTCATTGAACCGTTTGCATTGAAGAAAGTCCTCCGTTGAACATCTCGCACGCTTCCTGATGAACCTTCGCACTAGACGAGTTTTGATTTACTAGAACTTAAAAACCAGGCATCTCAATGTTTTGCCGGCAATCAACGGTGCCCCGGTGTTTGAAATTCATTCCCATTTCTTGCATGGGACCTAAGCATGCACTCAAGGATAAAGATTTGATTTTTCAACCAATTTATATGCACTGGAAGCATGTGCATGTAGTTCAAATTTGAATTATGCACATAAATGCATTGAAAACTCAGTTAATGCATAAAAATGTCCAAACAAACCCTGAAAAATCACAAAAATTGACACAACACTCCTATTGTTCTATGTTGACACAAGAAATTTTTTGGAAGCAATAAGAGGAAATGGATATCGTTTCGTCCCCAAAGGTGGGACGTTCCCTACTGAAACAATCATGCTTGTTGTGAGAAGCTCTGGTTTGTGAGAAGCATATACCCAAACCTTCCCCAAATGGGACAACATTTTTACCACGACATGTTGATGCCGCTCCATGATAGCATGACAAGTTTCATGAATTTCAGACGAGTTTTGGATTTACTAGAAATTATAAGCCATGTATCTCAATGTTTTGCCGTCAATCAACAGTGCCCCGGTGTTTGAAATTTATTCCCATTTCTTGAATGGGACCTAAGCATGCACACAAGGACACATATTTGTTTTTTCAACCAATTTATATGCACTGTAGCATGTGCATGTAGTTCAAATTTGAATTATGTACATAAATGCATTGAAAACTCACTTAATGCATAATAATGTCTAAACGAACCCCAAAAAATCACAAAAATTGGCACAACACTCCTATTGTTCTATGTTGACACGAGAAATTTTCTGAAAGCAATAAGAGGCAATGGATATTGTTTCGTCCCCAAAGGTGAGACGTTCCCTACCGAAACCATCATTCTTGTTGTGAGAAGCTCTGGTTTGTGAGAAGCATATACCCAAACCTGCCCCAAATGGGACAAAAAATTTACCACGACATGTTGATGCCGCTCCATGATAGCATGCCACGTTTCATGAATTTCAGACGAGTTTTGGATTTACTAGAATTTAAAAACCAGGTATCTCAATGTTTGTGGCTGAGTGCCGGTGGCAGGGTGTTTGACATTCATTCCCATTTCTTGCATGGGACCTAAGCATGCACCCAAGGACAAATATTTGATTTTCAACCAATTTATATGCACTTGAGCATGTGCATGTAGTTCAAATTTGAATTATGCACATAAATGCATTGAGAACTCAGTTAATGCATAAAAATGTCCAAACAAACCCCCAAAATCACAAAAAATAACACAACACTCCTGTTGTTCTATGTTGACACGAGAAATTTTTTGAAAGCAATAAGAGGCAATGGATATAGTTTCGTCCCCAAAGGTGGGGCGTTCCCTACTAAAACCATGATGTTGGCTGTGAGAAGCTCTGGTTTGTGAGAAGCATATACCCAAACCCGCCCCAAGTGGGACAAAAAAATTATCATGGCATGTTGATGCCGCTCCATGATAGCATGCAAAGTTTCATGAATTTCAGACAAGTTTTGGATTTACCAGAATTTAAAAACCAGGTATCTCAATGTTTGCGGCCGAGTGACGGTGGCAGGGTGTTTCACATTCATTCGCATTTCTTGCATGGGACCTAAGCATGCATAGAAGGACAAAGATTTGATTTTCAACCAATTTATATGCACTGGAGCATGTGCATGTAGTTCAAATTTGAATTATGCACATAAATGCATTGAAAACTCACTTAATGCATAAAAATGTCCAAATGAACCTTGAATAATTCCAATTCTTTTATGACACACATATAGTTGCATGATCACTGCAGATAAAAGGTCTAGCAATTCAAACATCGTCCATGGCCGCCGTGACCCCATTATGTAATTCAAATCAAGATGAAAAATTAAGTAGATCCCACATAGTTTATTATAACCAACCGTGTGAGATGCAGCACAAAATATCTTGGAGCACCGTCGGAGTATAGTACGCATTCGGCTTACACAAGAAGGTACGACGGCTACAGTCCACAACGTGCTCTGAATAAGGGACCGTGTCTGATGACACTTTGCACGCCAGTTTTTTGGGTGAAACGATTCCTAATTTTCGGCTTCCGCAGAAATATCTACCTTCCTGCCCCACCCCATTACCAAAAGCCACATTTCCCCTGTTTCCGCCTTCCTTTCCAAGTTGAAACCTTCACTCCTTGCTTGCAGCGCCGCCACCTCCTCTATGGCGACCCTTCTTCACGCTGCTCGGCCTCGCCTATCCAGGCAGGTAATGCACACCCGACCCCCATCCTCCTTCTCCTTCCACATCCCACATGCCCCGACCGTCGGCGCGAGTGTGACATCTTCCACCCAAATCACCGACCCCTCCACCAAATAAGCACCGGCCTAAGCCATGGTGCACGCAGTATAGCCAGGACCTCAAGGAGCATTGAGCAACGGAGAAGCAAATCGCGACCGCATGCGCGGATGAGGTCGCGATGGCTGCCATTCGTGCTGACCCCCAGATTTGGAGGAGCACCTTGCCGTCGAGGCCACCGTTGACGCCTCGCGCGTCGACGCCGTGACGTGGTTGGCTGCTTTAATTGATAGTTCGTGTCATTTTCTCGAGTCCATCATCGGTGCCTTCGACGAAGACGACGAGGTGTTTTCTTAGCATGCACATGCTTACCTCATCTCGAGAGCCCGCAGGTTGGTGCCCGGAGCAGCTCAGTAAACTCACCACTACAACGAGGGCACCCACGATGCGGAGGCCTCGCCCTCTTCCATGTCCAAGGAGCTAATCGTCATCGATATCTCCGACAATGAGGAGTAGCTTGTCTTATTAGCTCACTATAAGGACCCATGTCCAGTTTGGTAGCTACTGCCTTTCCTTAACAGATTCTAGTGAATTGTGCTATCTACTTTTACCATGCAATCTTCTGCTATAGTGTATATGTTCTATATGTCGTGCAATGTGGTGTTCAGTTAACTACTTGGTTCAATTCTACAAATGTGATGTTCAATTCTTCAGGGTGCAATATTTCCAAGTTGTTAAGCATGCTTGGTTTGGTTAACTGTCTGATCTTCCATTAGGACTATGTTATTTATGCAATGTGATGCTCAGTTAATTTTTGGTTCATTTGTTGTGGTGTTTAGTTAACTACTTGGTTCAATTCTGCAATGCGATGTTCAATTGTTGTGGCTGCATTCTGTTACTGTATACCACGTGAGGAATAAATCGTATTTGGTTGTACTAAATACATGAGAAACAAATACAATTGCTATATTTCCAAGTTGTTAAGCATGCTTCGTTTGGTTAACTATTTGATCTTCTATTAGGAGTATGTTATATTGTGCAATGTGGTGCTTAGTTAACATTTGGTTCATTTGTTGTGGTGTTTAGTTAACTGCTTGGTTCAATTCGGCAATGCGATGTTTAATTGCTATGGCTGCATTCTGTTATTGTATACCATGTGAGGAATAAATCGAATTTGGCTGTACTAAGTACATGAGAAACAAATACAATTGCTATATTTCCAAGTTGTTAAGCATGCTTGGTTTGGTTAACTGCCTGATCTTCTATTAGGAGTATGTTATATTGTGCAATGTGGTGCTCAGTTAACGTTTGGTTCATTTGTTGTGGTGTTTAGTTAACTGCTTGGTTCAATTCTGCAATGCGATGTTCAATTGTTGTGGCTGCATTCTCTTATTGTATACCATGTGAGGAATAAATCGAATTTGGCTGCACTTAATACATGAGAAACATATACAAGTGCTATATTTCCTAATTCTTAATCATGCTTGGTTTGGACAAATGGGTTTTCCATGTGGCTTGAACTAATCTGATGAATCTGCAATGTGCTTATTTTTCATCAACACATTTTATTGATAGCATGCGAACTCTTACTTAACTTGATGACTAACTACCTTATATGTGTTGCAGGGAAACAATGGGAAGCACTGAGGTTTACAAGATGGTACTAACTATTATACCTTACCTTTTTTTATTCCTATGCCCCGTTTCCAATATAGAGAAGATATTTATGCACATCCTTGTTTTCAGGGTTCACTGATGATTACCTCTCAAACCAGCTCTGTGGTCAGGAGGCGACGAAAGTTTTCATACAACACTCATGGTTCAATATTGAAGTGTTCCTGAAGAGGTCAAAGGATGGAATGTCAATCATCCACAGGCACTGGCCTAAAGTTGCAAAGACCTTCAACATGAATGAAGGCTCAATATTCGCCTTCCGCTTCAGCAGTTTTCCAGATGAGATGCATCTCTCTATGTACCGTCTATGATGCTAATTTCGAAAGGTTCTAGATGTTGCACATGAAACTTGCTGCTGGTGCAGTTGTGTAATGGGGTAGTTGAGTGCTGAAGCTATATCATGTTGTACTCCGATGTATTTCAATTATGAAATCTTGCTTCCTTAATGTGGAAATGGAATATATTATGTTCTTAATATGAATGTCAATTAGATTAGTAAATGGATTATTAATAATAGGGCAATTAGCCCGCTAATTGGCCAATTAGCTTGCTAATTGGGTTTTCCTATTGCAAACGGTTAATGCGAAAACACCATGGGCGATGACCTCAGGCAACGCACACAGTTTCTAGGAAGAAACTGTGTTGGATCAATGAACAATCACACACGACATTCTCTTCAAAACTGTTTGTGTTACGCCACCTTGCGCAAATGTTTTCCTTATACTGACTGTGTGAGATGTATATACGAACGGAAACGTTTAGTGGTGACTGACTGTGTGGGATGTACTTACGACCGGAAATGATTTCGCATGTATAATTGTATTGTTTTGAGCACCATTGTATGTATTTCTGTATTTGAGTGCTCGCCGGTCGCACACGACCTCATTTTGCCGAGCATGTGTGCTAGGAAGGCATATCCCCAACGGTTTCTGGGTTGTGTGGGAAGGACCCCCCTATCGCCCACACTCACTTGGTGACGGTTCCGAATGCCATCGCGGAAAGGGGTTAGAAACCGTTTGTTTAGCACCGACGCGTACTAGTGATGTAGAGACTAGGGTCTGTCAGTATCTTCCATGCTAGGTGGGTTATTCTCATGATGAGTGGACTCCGCTCATCATTCACGAGAAAACGGCTGGTAACCGGGATGCCCAGTTCCATGCTCAAATCGAATCAAAATATAATTTCAAACAAAACTCCCCCAGGATTGTTGATAGTTGGAAGGTACCCGTTGTTTTGGACCAGCCATGGAATGTGCTTGTTGGTGGTGGGGGAGTAAAAACTTTACCATTCTGTTTGGGAACCGCCTATAATGTGTCTAGCATGGAAGATAGTGAGAACTCTTGGTTGTTATATTGACAATGAAAGCATACCTCTCAAATTTATTTTCATCTCTGTTTTAAAAGCTTAGAGCTCTAGCACCTCTCCAAATCCCTACTTTCCTCTACGAAGGGCCTATCTTTTACTTTTATTCAAGAGTAAGTAGTATTCCTTCTCATTCCAACCTACTCTTTAGTTGGCAAGCATCATTTGATGGGGAAAGATCTAAGCATATGTGGCCATTCAAATATATTTGATCATGAATTATTATTGTTAACAATTATCTCAGTCTAGTGGTGCCTTCCGTAAAATGCTTGCTAAGCATATATGGCCGTTCATGGTGCCTTCCGTAAAATGCTTGCTAAGTATGATGTTAACCATATAATTGCATCACCCTATCATCTCAGTCTAGTGGTCAAGTTGAACTTAGCAATAGAGAAATAAAATTAATTTTGCAAAAGACTGTTAATAGGTCCAAGAAGAACTGGTCTAAGAAATTAGATGATGCACTTTGGGCTTATAGAACAGCTTATAAAAATCCTATGGGCATGTATCCTTATAAAATGGTTTATGGAAAAGCTTGTCATTTGCCTCTTGAGTTAGAACATAAAGCATATTGGGCAGTTAAAGAACTCAACTATGATTTCAAACTTGCTGGTGAAAAGAGGTTATTTGATATAAGCTCATTAGATGAATGGAGAACCCAAGCTTATGAAAATGCAAAGTTATTCAAACAAAAAGTTAAAAGATGGCATGACAAAAGAATTCAAAAGCGTGAGTTTAAAGTTGGATAATATGTTCTTTTGTACAGCTCTCGTTTTAGATATTTTGCAGGAAAGCTCCTCTCGAAATGGGAAGGCCCATATGTCATCGAGGAGGTTTATCGGTCTAGAGCCATCAAAATAAATAACTCAGAAGATACTAACCCGAAGGTTTTCAATGGACAACAAATAAAGCATTATGTCTCAGGTACACCTATTAATATTGAAAGTAATATTATCCAAACTTTGACAACGGAAGAGCACATAAAAGAGTCCTTCTGGAACACTCCAGAATCATGAAAATAAGGAGGTACATGATACGGTAAGTAAAAGGACTCCGAAAAATACGCAAAAATAATTTTTATTAGTTTTGGAATATTTCAAAAATTTGGAAATAAAGAAACTTCCAGGAGGCGTACCCTGGTGGTCACAAGACACCAGGGCGCGCCAGGCTTGCCTGGCGCGCCAATGTGGGTGGTGCCCACCTGGGACACCTTCCGCACTCCTGTTTTACCATGTACTTGTCCTCCAAGATAAAAAAATTTATATATACTTCTTGAACCTGTTGATTACCATATCGCGGAGAAATCCTCTGTTCTCTTTTCTTGCTGTTTTGTGTGTAGACTGAAAGCATGTCCTCCCAAGACTCTAAGGGTGAGATCATGGAGGCGTTATACAAGAGAATATTAAAACTCGAGATCGATAATTGTGAGTTGATGATGGAAAATTTTATTCTCCTTCAGAAGCTGGAGGAAGCAAAAGGGGAACCCCGCATTTTCTCACCACCAAAAGAAAATTCAGTATCGGGTATGGGCACTCCCCTTGGCTCCCGCCAAGCTTGGGGGAGGTGCCCTGGTATTGTATCATCCCACTATCTTTTTGTTTTTATTTAGCTTAGTTCAATCATCTGCTTAAGATGAAATAAAGTTTAGTTCGATCCTTTCTTATTTGAAAGTTTGCTTAGTGGTCTATCATTGTAATCATGTGCAAGTTATATAATAAAGTTAGTTTGAATTTTTGTTTTCTTTACTTCCATGATGCAAATAAAGAAAAAAAAGAAAAAAAGAGAAAGGAAATAAATCAATAAGATTATATACTAATCCTATGGTAGGTGATGGCACCACATAAGGAAAAGTATAAGTACAAAATTTTATTGGAGATTGACAAACATAGCATTAGTCAATGATGCAACTCATGAAAGAATTAATAAGGGAAGAGAAGATTCACATATAAATATACTATCCTAGAAATCTTTTGTGATTGTGAGCCCTCATCAAAATATTATATGCCAAAATTGTTGACGTTGGACAAGGAAGACAACTTAATGGTTTATGTTTGTTTATATTCACATAGAAGTCATATTGTCATAGATCCTTTAACATGTGGTGCTTGCCCCTATCTTTGCTAGCCAAAAATTCTGTACTAAGTAGAGATACTACTTGTGCATCCAAAAACCCTTAAACCCAAATCTTTTTCAAGTGTCCACCATACCTACCTATGGATTGAGCAAGATCCCTCAAGTAAGTTGTCATCGGTGAAAAAAGGTAATACAAATTGATTCTAAATATGTGAGATCATTTAGTGTAAGAGAAAATTGAGCATTGTACGAACTTGGATGACAAAGAATAAAAGCGACAGACTGCATAATAAAGGTTGTCATCTTAAGGGGCAAAACAATGTGACGTTCTCTTGCACTAAGGGATTGAGAATGCAAACAAATAAGCACATGGCAACCTCTACGAAGGGCCTATCTTTTACTTTTATGTATTTACTTTTATGCATTTACTTTTATGCAAAGAGTCAAAGTTTTCCTTCTATTCCTTTTTATTTTCGCTTTTGGCAAGCATCATGTGGCGAGGAAAGATCTAGGCACATATGTCCAGTTGAATATAGATAGCATGAGTTATTATTGTTGACATCACCCTTGAGGTGAGTATGTTGGGAGGCGAAACTATAAGCCCCTATCTTTCTATGTGTGCGGTTGAGACGTTTTGCTCATGGGTACAAGGTGAGTTTTAGCAATCATAGAAGAATATATGATGGTTGAGTATGTGGACTTGATTTAAAGGCCCCAACAAGTGACTCTTCCTAAAAAGATGATGAATTGTAGTTGGGAAGTTGACTGAGAACATAGTTTGTTGGTTTCTAATAGAGTTTTTGCTTTATACTTAGATTATGTGATTAACTGTTACTTATTCATAGGAAGTATATCATGCAAGTTCTATGATAAAAGTCATATGTTTGATTTTGTTGCTGTTACAATAACCAACATGATGCTTCTATGTCCGTATTTTGTTTTTATCGACACCTCTCTCTCAAAGCACGTGGACATGTTTTTCGATTTCGGTTTTCGCTTGAGGACAAGCGAGGTCTAAGCTTGGGGAGTTGATACGTCCATTTTGCATCATGTTCCTAGCTGTTATTTATAATGTTTTTATCCATAATAATGCTTTTTGGAGTAATTCTAATGCCTTTTCTCTCATAATTTACAAGGAACATACCAAGAGGGAGAATTCTGGCAGCTGGAAATCTGGACCTGGAAAAGCTACGTCAGGCCACCTATTCTACACAAGTCCAAATGAGCTGAAACTCTACAGAGAATTTTTATGAATTATTTGAGGAATATTGGAGCCAATAAACACCAAAGGGCGGCCACCAGGTGGACACAACCCACCTGGGCGTGCCAGGCCCCCCAGGCATGCCCTGGTGGGTTGTGGCCTCCTCGGCCCACCTACGGTGCCCATCTTCTCGTATAAAAGTGGTTTTGACCTAGAAAAATCAGTATAGGACATTCGGGACGAAGCGCTACTACCTCGAGGCGGAACTTGGGCAGGAGCACTTTTGCCCTCCGGTGAAGCGATTCTGCCGAGGGAACTTCCCTCCCGGAGGGGGAAATCATCGTCATCATCATCACCACCAACTCTCCCATCTTGGGGAGGGCAATCTCCATTAACATCTTCACTAGCACCATCTCATCTCAAACCCTAGTTCATCTCCTGTATTCAATCTTGTTACCGGAACTATAGATTGGTGCTAGGGGGTGGCTAGTAGTGTTGATTACATCTTGTAGTTGATTACTATATGGTTTATTTGGCGGAAGATTATATGTTCAGATCCATTATGCATATTAATACCCCTTTGATCATGAGCATGTTTATTGTTTATGAGTAGTTACCTTTGTTCTTGAGGTCACGGGATAAATCGTGTTGCAAGTAATCATGTGAATTTGATATGTGTTCGACATTTTGATGGCATGTATGTTGTTATTCCCTTAGTAGTGTCATGTGAACGTCGACTACAAGACACTTCACCATATTTGGGCCTAAGGGAATGCAATGTGGAGTAGCAAATAGATGATGGGTTGCGAGACTGAAAGAAACTTAAACCCCAGTTTATGTGCTATTCCGTAAGGGACCGATTGGATCCTAGAGTTTAATGCTATGGTTAGAATTTATTATTAATATTTTTCTCGTAATTGCGGATGCTTGCGGGAGGGTTAATCATAAGTAGGAGGTTTGTTCAAGTAAGAAAAACACCTAAGCACCAGTCCACCCACATATCAAATTATCAAAGTAGCGAACACAAATCGAACCAACATGATGAAAGTGACTAGATGAAATTCACGTGTACCCTCAAGAACGCTTTGCTTACTATAAGAGACCGTTTTGGCCTGTCCTTTGACTCAAAAGGATTGGGCTACCTTGCTGCATGCTTGTTCCTATTATCATTACTTGCTCGTTACAAATTATCTTGCTATCAAACTGCTTGCTACTTATAGTTTCAGCACTTGCATACATCACCTTCCTAAAAACTACTTGTCATTTCCTTCTGCTCCTCGTTGGGTTCGACACTCTTACTTATAGAAAAGAGCTACAATTGATTCCCTATACTTGTGGGTCATCAAGGCTATTTTCTGGTGCTGTTTCCGTGGAGTGAAGCGCCTTTGGTAAGTGGAATTCGGTAAGGAAACATTTATATAGTGTGCTGAAATTTATTGTCACTTGTTACTATGGAAAACAATCCTTTGAGGGGTTTGTTTGGGGTATCTTCACCTCGTCCGGAACCACAATCAGCTACCCCTCAACCTATTGCACCTACTGAAAATATTGAATATGAAATTCCTTCGGGTATGATAGAACAACTGCTAGCTAATATTTATGCAGTTGCTGGAACTGAACATCCTGATATGCACTTGATATATGTGGAACAAATTTGTTGATTGTTTAAGCTTGCAGGTTTTCCCGGAGATGAGGTGATGAGAAAGTATTTCCTTTTATCCTTGAAGGGAACAACATTGGCATGGTATAGGCTATGCGATGATATTGGATCATGGAATTGGAATCGTTTGAAATTGGAGTTACACCCAAAAAATTTATCCAATGCATCTAGTTCATCATGATCGGAATTATATATATAATGTTTGGCCTCGTGAGGGAGAAAGTATTGCTCTAGCTTGGGGGAGGCTTAAGTCAATGTTATATTCATGCCCCAATCATGAGCTCTGAAGAGAAATTATTATTCAGAACTTTTATGCTCGGCTTTCTCGTAATGATCAAACCATGCTTGATACTTCTTGTGCTGGTTCATTTATGAAGAAGACTATTGAATTCCGGTGGGATCTTTTGGAAATAATTAAATGCAACTCTGAAGATTGGGAACTCGACGAATGTAAAGAGTCAGGTATTAAGCTTAAGTATGATTGTGTTAAATCTTTTATGTATACCGATGCTTTCCAAAAGTTTAGCACTAAATATGGACTTGACTCTATGTGATAGCCTGGGTTAATAGGGATGATAGACTACTCATGTTAATAGGGAATTCCTTCTTTTCCGGGAGCCCATTCGGAGAGAACTCCAAAGTTAAGCATGCTCCGCTCGGAGTAGTTTCATGATGGGTGACCGACCGGGAAGTATCTCCCGAGTGCGCACGAGTGAGGACAAAGTGCGCAGAAAAGACTAGTATTGATTTGTGGGGCTAGTCTAGATCCTGCCAGGAGCAATGACCACCGGCGGGTGTGTCTGGGGCGTTACAAGTTGGTATCAGAGCCGACCCTCGCGGTTACACGGATGGTTGCAGACAGGTGGGCGGTCATGTTGTGCATGACGTTTGTGACCTATCGTGGCACACGGCATGGCACATGTGCCGGACTGGAAGCACATACGTATGTGCCAAGAGGGAACGTTCTTGTGGCCCGACGAGGACGTCGGTTCCTCTGAGTGGGGGTGTATGTGATAGCCTGGCTTAATAGGGATGATAGACTACTCATATCAATAAGGAATTCCTTCTTTTCCGGGAGCCCATTCGGAGAGAACTATAAAGTTAAGCGTGCTTAGCTTGGAGTGGTTTCAGGATGGGTGACCGACCGGGAAGTAGCTCCCGGGTGCGCACAAGTGAGGACAAAGTGCGTAGAAAAGACTAGTATTGATTTGTGGGGCTAGTCTAGATCCCGCCAGGAGTAACGACCACCGACGGGTGTGTCCGGGGCGTTACACTCTGAGATAGTAGCCTCCTTTTGTGAATCATTTGCTACTCATGTTGAACTCCCTAAAAAGAAGTGGTTTAAATATCACCCACCTATTAAATAAGAAATTAAAGAACCAGTACCAGTTAAAGAAGAAACTATATTTTATAATGTTAATCCAGTTATTTCTTCTGCTTATATTGAGAAACCCCCTTTTCCTATTAGGATAAAGGAGCATGCTAAAGTTTTAGTTGTGGTTAACGAAAGGTATGGTAGAACACCTAAACCTAATGAACAAATGAAATTATAACCTAGCACTGCTATGGTTAAAGATCTCTTGGAAGAAGATATGGATGGGCATGTTATTACTTCTATGAAGAAGCTGCTAGAATTGCTAAACCTGATGGAAAAGATAAACATAGACCTGTTGTTGGCATGTCTGTTATTTCAGTTAAAATAGGAGATCACTGTTATCATGGTTTATGTGATATGGGTGCTAGTGTAAGTGCTATTCCTTACACTCTATATCAAGAAATTATAAAGGACATAGCACCTGCTGAGTTAGAAGACATAGATGTTACTACTGAACTTGCTAATAGAGACACCATATCACCTTGTGGGATTATTAGAGATGTTGAAGTCTTGTGTGGGGAAATAAAATATCCTACTGATTTTCTTGTTCTTGGTACCCCGCAAGATGACTTCTGTCCCATTATATTTGGTAGACCTTTCTTGAACACAGTTAATGCTAAGATAGATTGCAAGAAACAAACTGTGGGTGTTTGTTTTGGTGATGAGTCTCATGCGTTTATTTTTTCCAAGTTTAGTAGAAATCATCATGAAAAAGAATTGCCTAGTAAGGATGAATTAATTTTTCTTGCTTCTATTGCTATGCCACCTACTGATCCTTTAGAACAATATTTGCTAGACCATGAAAATGATTTACATATGCATGAAAGAAATGAAATAGATAAAGTTTTCTTTGAAGAACGTCCTCTACTTAAACACAATATGCCTATTGAAACTCTGGGAGGTCCTCCTCCACCTAAAGGTGATCCTATGTTTGAATTGAAATAATTGCCAGACAGTTTGAAATATGCTTATCTTGATGAAAAGAAGATATATCATGTTATTATTAGTGCTAATCTTTCAGAACATGAAGAAGAAAGATTATTGAAAGTTCTAAGGAAGCACTGGGCTGCTATTGGATATACTCTTTGTGATTTAAAGGGCATTAGTCCCACTCTATGTCAGCACAAAATTAATATGGAACCTGATGCTAAACCAGTTGTTGATCACCAACGTCAGTTAAATCCAAAGATGAAAGAGGTGGTAAGAACGGAAATATTAAAACTTCTGGAAGCAGGTATAATTTATCCTATAGCTGATAGTTGATGGGTAAGTCTGTTCATTGTGTCCCTAAGAAAGCAGGTATTACTGTTGTTCCTAATCATAAGAATGAACTCATTCCACAAAGAATTGTTACACGTTACAGAATGGTAATTGATTTTAGAAAATTAAATAAAGCTACTAGAAAAGATAATTACCCTTTGCCTTTTATTGATCAAATGCTTGAAAGTTTATCTAAGCACACACACTTTTGCTTTCTAGATGGATATTCTGGCTTTTCACAAATACCTGTTTCTCAACCTGATCAAGAAAAGACAACTTTTACTTGTCCCATTGGAACTTCTGCTTATAGACGTATGCCTCTGGTTTATGTAATGCACCTGCTACCTTTCAAAGATGTATGACTGCTATATTCTCTGACTTTTGTGAAATGATTGTTGAGGTTTCCATGGATGACTTTTCTATTTATGGGAAGTCTTTTGATGATTGTTTAAGCAATCTTGAGCGAGTTTCGCACAGATATGAACAAACAAATCTCGTCTTGAATTGGGAGAAGTGCCACTTTATGTTTAATGAAGGCATTGTCTTGGGTCATAAAATTTCTGAAAGGGGTATTGAAGTGTAACATCCCAAATTTTCAATTTGGAATGTTATACATAGGTCATCATATGCATATCATATTCTAATTGCGTTTTGGTTTTGATCCTAGAAGTTCTAAGCAACTCAAGGACCCACGGAGAGAGTTGGGGATTTCATTCATTTTTGTATTTGAATTTTCTCAAATATTGAAAAGAGGATCATTTTGGTTTTAAGTATTTTTCTCTCCGAAATATTTCTGATATAAAAAAAATAAAAGAGAGGAGATAATATGACTTCTCCAAAATAAAGGAAATATTGGAGGAAAACTATTAAAATCAAATAAATATTTTTTGGATTGTATTGGTTATTTTATTTGAATTAGAAAAATATGCATTTTTAGGCCAAGAAAATGTTCACTATGTTCTAAATATTTAATTGACACGGTGAAAATTGTTTTTGGCATTTTTAGATTTTTTAATTTTATTTAGGATTTTTATTTTCGGCGGATTTTTAAAAAAAAAGGGTGTTTGGACCGACTGGGCCGAAGCTCAGCCGGCCCAGCGCCCGGTCGCCCCGACCCCGAGCCGGTCTCCCGCTCCCGCATGCGACGCCGCCGCCGTGGCCACCTCGGAGTCCGCCGCCGCCTTGCCCCCTCCCGCAAGCACCCCCCACGACCCCCTTTATAAGCCGCTCACCCCGCGGCCTCTCCTCGTCCCGCTCGCCGCCCAAGCCGCCGTCTGCGCCACCCCGCCGCCGCATGCCGCCCCCTGCCGCGCCGCGCCGCCGCTCCACTGCCCGCGCCGCTCGCTGCCTTGCCGCTGCCTGCCACCCCGCGTCCGCACCGCCACCGCCCCGCCTCGCCGGAAGCCGCTGGAGCTCTTCGCCCGTTTTTTTGGTTTTAGGTAAAAAACGTCCCGGTTTTTTTAGAAACCCTAATTTTGATTTTTATTTAGATCGGTTCGGTTCGTTTTTTTCGGTTTTGTTATTTAGCGAGCATCCGCTCGTTAGTTCATTTTTAACGAACACATTCATCCGTTCGCCTATGTTAACGAACGTTCACACCGTAGTATTTTTTCTTTTTATTTTATTTTCGACCAAGGACCTATCCGTGATTACTTTTATCGCAGATTAGCCCCTGATCTTCAAACCCTCGCAACTATAACCGTTCGTCCAAATCCAGTGAAACCAACGCCAAAATCTTCGTCCCGAGCCCCTCTTTCTGTTTAGTCAACTTGAACAGGATTTTGACAATTTAAAATTTGGTTTCAAGCAGATTTGTTTTCGAAGTTCTTTTGATCGTAGTTTTAGTTCGTACCTACGATTCGGTTGATTCTTTTTGCAAATCAAACCTCTTCAGTTGAACTTTCAGATTTGGATCTTCTTATTTGAGTTTTACCCTTGCATTTGTGCTTGAGTGCTTATGTATGCTATTGTTTGTTTGTGATAGAATACTCGGAGTGCGCAGCGTGCTACTACGAGTCTCTAGGGTTTGCGGATCATTAGCAAGGCAAGTAACAATTGATCATACTCCCTTATTACCCAGTTTTTATGCATTAGTTACAATCCTCAAACACTGCATGGTTAGGATGTGTTTAACATGTGGGTATCGGGAAGTAGATGTTGAGGTAGAACCTATTGCCCTTTTATTATCAAACCCTTGGGAGTTACTTCTACGTTATGCTTATGTTGCTATGCTATGCTTGTAGACGTGGATTGGGTTTGAGTGAATCCATGACAGATGTGAGATTGTTAATTAATGGTTAACTTAAGGTGGCTACTTAAATACACATCTGAGTGGATTGGTTGCGGGCACCTGGGGATATACCAGTGTTGTTCTTTGGTTCGCCACCCAGGCTCAAAGGCATCATAAGATTATTCATGCTAGAAACTTCCGTGTGCAGCCACAAGCCATTATGGGCTCTGGCATAGTTGAGTATGTTGCATCAGCTCTTTCAGTGGTAGACTAGCAGATGTAGGGGATGTAGGTTGGTACTGTCTACCCAGAGTAAAGAGTTAATGTTTCTGAAAGACTGTGTCTCGGTCATCTGTTTCTCAAACATCACGTAGTGCGAGAAATACAACGGAGGAGATCGAGTCTTGTGGGGAAAAGTGCGCAAACCTCTGTAGAGTGTACAAACTAATCATGGTTAGCTGTCTCCCCGGTTATGGACATCTTGAGTATCTGGTTCTTGGATTATCATGTTGATCTCATCACTCTAAATTAATTTTCTGGGTTATTAAACTTTTTAATTGGGATTGAGATGGGGGTACCATTCTCAATGTTTATCAACTATCATGATAGTTAAATAAAATAAATTCCTTTGTTTTAGGAAAAACTTGGCTTTTCGCAAAACATTATAACCGTAGAGCCTCCACCAGCCATATATGCATGTAGTGATAGCCTTTACTTGTTCTTTTGCTCTACTGTGTTATCTTGCCATCATATTCCATGTGCTGACCCGTTTCGGGCTGCAACATATCATGTTGCAGAGTTTTCAGATGAAGAGTAAGGTGCGCTAGGGCGTTGTCGTGCACTCAGCTATGCCGTTGGAGTTGATGGACTCACTTTATCTTCCAAGCCTTCCGCTGTTATCGTATTTAGATGGCCTTAAGCCATATTTATTGTAATAAGTTCTCTTTTGAGACATTCAATGTAATAAGTGTGTGGTTGCCACTCTATTATAATTCCTTTGAAGTATTTTGTGTGTCAGCATTACTGATCCAGGGATGACACTTAAGCAGAGAGATTTGACTATTTGAGGTCAGATCGCTACAAGATGGTATCAGAGCACACGCTGAATGTAGGACACGACCACTAAGATAAGTCACATGTCACTCTTCTCTACTCATATATGACTCCTCTCCATTTTCCACTCTATAGGATGGCAGACTCAAGGAACAAGTTTGCACAACCGGATGAAGACACCCCTTTTGGGAGACACTTGAAGGAAGTCACTAGGTACCTGAACATTGGAATACCAAGCTTCACCTGGACCTACACCGCCACAACCAGAAGAGGGGCGTTGGATGATTCAAGTTCAAGTTCCAGGAAGGACATTCACACCAGTCACTAAGCCCATAGAGTTTTCCTTTGATGCACCAACCTGGAGTCTAGGAAAGAGCATGGTAGCTCACATCGCCATGGGACGCATTAGCAAAGTTTATCACAAGAATATTAAGGACACCATTTACCAGATATGTGGGCACCGAGATGAGCAATGGGAGATGATCAGCACCAGGAGGGATAAGTCCATTGCAGCCTTCATCTAGGAGTTAAACCAGCACATTCGTCGGTAGGAGAACCAGATGTGTGCAATCATGATAGATCTGAATAAGTTGATGACTAGGAACATGGAGATTGAAGAGGAACTCAAGTCTACACGCGACGGATACGAGGAGGAAATCACAGTATTAGTGGAGAAGAATGACAACCTGACTAGGAAGCTAGGAGTATTCATGGGAGACCCCGTGCCAGGAGGAGATGACGATCATCCTAAGGACTACATCATCATCGACGACACCGACTCTGACCCCGGCAGTAGTGATGATGACTATGAAGACGAAGCTGGAGCGGATATCATGGAGTCTTCCACCGATCAAAATTTCTAGTTGACCACCATATTATCAGTAGTATTTCCCCCATGTATATAGTAGTAGTCCGAACACTTTAATGATAGTTAGATCGATTGCATGCCCTTGCTTGAATTGATTAGTGTGATATCATTGTGTTTGTCTCATGTGCATATGGGTAGTGCTTTACACTAGACATCATTCTATTCTAATCTCTCTCCTCTAAAACCCATCAGATGCCTCCGAGACGTGACCCCAGATTTGTCTTCCCACTGGAGATCACTCAGTTGATCCAATGGCAGAATACCCTGATGCAGTTGCTAGTCCGGAACCAAGGCAACAACAACAACAACCCACCGCCACCACCTCCTGTTGACATCTTAGCCCGTTTTCTGAGGTTGCAACCGCCGGTGTTCTCTAGTAGCACCGAGCCAATGGTTGTTGATGACTTGCTACGAAGGATTGGAAGGGAGTTGACCACCACAGGTTGCACATATGCAGAGAAGGTGCATTTTGCCGCACATCAATTGGATGGACCCGCAACCTCATGGTGGGAGAATTACACAACCACTTTCCCTATAGCCAATGTCACTTGGGAGCAGTTTCAGCAAGCATTCCACACCACAAATGTCTCAACTGGAGCTATGAGCATGAAGAAGTGTGAGTTTCACAATTTACGCCAAGGAAAACGTACTGTGGGGCAGTACATGGATGAGTTCAGTAAGTTAGCTCGCTATGCCCCAGATGATGTGGCCACAGATGCCGCAAAGCAGGAGAAGTTTATGGAAGGGCTGAATGATGAGATGAGTATGCGGTTAATGGTGGCAACATTTAACAACTACTAGGAGTTGGTAGACAAGGATCTTATGATTGAAGGGAAGCAGCAGTAGATTGAGAGCCGCAAAAGGAAGTATGGACAAGGGAAGTACAATTCAGGAGCTCAGCAGAAGCCTTGTTTTACCCCGAACTCCGGAGGATATACCCATAACCATGGAGGCCATACCCACAATGGAGGAAGTTCGCATAACCACAGTGGCCCCAAGAATGGAAATGGGAATAGAGCAGGCAGTAATCAGAACCGCTCTAACCCAGCCACACCCGCCAAGAAGGACCAAAGTCACATTACTTGTTTCAAGTGCGGGAAGACTGGACACTATGCCAATGAGTGTCCTGAACCAAAGAACGGAAATGGCAATGGAAGCTCTGGGAAGAAGCTCACCCCTTTTAACAGGGGACAAGTGAACCACGTGAACATGGAGGAGGTTGAAGAGCAGCCAGATGCAGTTATCGGTAAGTTTTTGGTTAAGTCATTTACCGGTCTCGTTCTTTTCGATACTGGTGCATCGCATTCATACATTTCAAGGGGATTTGTGGACAAGTTTAAGTTACCCACCTTACCCCTTAGGTCACCCATGCTAGTAAGCTCACCAGGAGCAGAGTATATGGCCAGCTGATGGTGCGATCGGATACCCTTAACCATTGGTAGCCATGTTTTCCCCTCAGAACTAATAATTTTTGGACTCACAAGGATTGGATGTGATACCATGTATGGACTGGCTATTGAAGTATGGAGGAAATATTGACTGTGCTAGTAGGTCAATTCTCCTCACCACCCCGGAGGGAAAAAGGATTAAGTATGTATCCAGGAACACGCCAAAGAGAACCCAAGTAAATTCCCTCTGAGGAGTTGTTCAGGAGGAAGTGCGTGTAGTGAAGGATTATCCGGATGTATTTCCAGAAGAGCTACCGGGCATGCTCCCGGACCAAGACATTGAGTTTTCGATAGAGCTGTTGCTAGGCACCGGACCGATATCGAAGAGACCATACCGGATGCCCACAAATGATCTAGACACTAGTAGAAAAAGGGTCAAACGTGAAGCACGTTAGTGCCGGTTTGATTTTGGCCCGGTACTAATGGTACCATTAGTGCCGGTTCAAACGGATTTGCATTAATGCCGGTTCGTGTTGAACCTTTAGTACCGGTTCGTGACACAAACCGGCACTATAGGGCAATTTTCAAACTTGAAAAAATCATAACTAAATCATCCTAATTTAGAAAAATACATATAATATATCAAAATTTGAACCTTTAGTACCGGTTCGTGACACAAACCGGCACTATAGGACCAGTTTTCCGTTTCGACAATTTTTTAAAATCACAAAATTCCAAAGGGAAAATAGAGTTTTTGGGCGTTTTAGACGTTTTTTGGACGTTTTTAGCGTTTAGTGCTAGGGTTTAGATTTCAGTGTTTAGGGTTAGGTTTTATGGTGTAAACCCTTAGTTTTTACTATTTAGCATAGAGTTTCCGACGTTTTATGTCCCGGGTTTAGGGTTTAGTACAATTTTTGAAATGACAAATTGTAAAAGGAAAAAAAGATATGCTCTAATTTATGATTTTTGAATTTTGGTTAAATCTTGTCAAACCGGTCAAACAACTGATTCAAGAAATATAGAGTGTTACTAAATAATTACGCAATAATATTAGTGTTACTAAATAAGTATCTCAGTTTTTTTGAATTTTGTTCAAATCTGGTCAAACTATGGTCAAACTGTGGTCAAACTATGGTCAAACTACTTATTCAAGAAATATTAGTGTTACTACATAATTATTCAAGAATATTAGTGTTACTAAATAATTATTTCAATTTTTTGAATTTTGGTCAAATCTGGTCAAACTATGGTTAAACTGTGGTCAAACTATGGTCAAACTTATTCAAGAAATATTAGCGTTACTAAATAATTACTGTTTTTTTTAGAATAATAGTTTCAAACTCAAACGGTGAAATGTGTGACTTCATGCTCAAGCTAAACTCCTGAGGGTTAATAGGATTGACATCTTACTATTGTTAGGAAAACAACAAGTGCAGACTTGGAAACGAAGGAGAATAGAACCTGAAAGTTAAGCGTGCTCGGGCTGGAGTAGTGAGAGGGATGGGTGACCGGTCGGGAAGTTAGATGATTTGGAATGAGTGATCCACACTTGAGCAGTTAAGAGAGGTGATTAGAGACTAAATCATCAAATAATTCAGAAAAATTAAAAATAAAAAAAATCAAATTTTTTTCCAAAATTTTCAAAAAAAAATCAAAAAAAACCTTTAGTACCGGTTGGTAACACCAACCGGTACTAAAGGTCCCCCGTACGAGGGCGCGAGCTCACGCCACATGGTGGCACTTTAGCGTCGGTTCGTGCCGAACCGGTACTAACGGGGGGGGGCTTTAGTGCCGAAACTTTAGTGCCGGTTCCATAATCGGCACTAAAGGCCCTTACAAACCGGTTTTAAAGCTCCGTTTTCTACTAGTGAGAGGAGGTAAAGAAGCAGATTAAGGAGTTATTGGAGAAAGGTTATATTCGACGAAGTTCGTCACCATGGGGAGCCCCAGTGCTTTTGGTTGAGAAGAAGTATGGATCGTTGAGAATGGTTGTTGATTATCGGGCATTGAATGAAGTAACGATCAAGAACAAGTACCCACTTCCGATGATCAATGATTTGTTTGACCAGTTGCAAGGAGTTAAAGTATTCTCCAAGATCAATCTACGATCAGGATACGAGAATAGGATATACCCAACAGCCTTCACCACAAGGTACGGGCTATATGCACTACTAGGAAAAGGGCTACTAATGGCGCACCAGTTTTGCCTACTAATGGTGCACTACTGGTGCGCCATTAGTATCACGCCACTTGTATTTCTTACTAATGGCGCACCACCGGTGCGCCATTAGTATCTGGTATACTAATGGCGCACCACGCAGTGCGCCATTAGTATAGAACACCATGCGCCATTAGTATGCCTCCCAGGGGGCCATATTTAACCATGTGCTTTGGCATACTAATGGCGCACTGTTGGGTGATGCACTATTAGTATACTTTGGCATACTAATGGCGCACTCTGTAGTGATGCGCCATTAGTATGAATATTAGGTTTTATTGTTTTTTTACTTTTTTGATTTTTGCACAGGTTACAAAATATATTATTTGACATAATATAGACAGCAGCACACAGCAACAGCAGATTCATTGAATACAATAGAAGATTAGTCTCCGAATACAATTCATCATATTAGTCTCCGAATTCAAAAGACCGAACAAAGATAAAACATTACAAGTCTCGAAACCGCGAGTATCGAGTTTGTCTTCACATTACAAGTCGATATCGATAATCTAAACTACCATCACATAGAAGAGAGCTACGGTCATCACGATGAGCATCATCGCGATGAAACTCGTCTTCATCCGGTTCCTCCAACGCCCCCTCCTCTCTCCCGCTAGATAGCGGGCGTATCTAGATTCCGCCTCCGCCCTAGTGGTGTACCCTTTGTAACTGTTACCGCTGAAACGGTGAACCTGTCTCCGACACTCCTCCCAGTCGTCGTAGACTCCGGGAACCTTACCCTTGTACACGACATACGACGGCATCTCTATGCACAAGCCAAACAACAGACAATACATACATAAGAAATATATTAGTATGCAACAAAAGGAGCGGAAGAGAAAAGCAAGACATTAATAGCACGATTCATGGTCCTACTAATAAATAGCATCGATTACATCTAAGTTGAACGACTGTCCAAACCAAAGAGACATACAATTCATTAAAGTTTAATTACAACATGAGCCAATCAATGTTTCAGAACTACACATCACTACTTTCGACTCGACTCATGGGACAAGAGCGTGGATGAAGCCGCCGTCTGTCGTGATGGTCATGAAATCGCGGGCGTTGTCAGCCTGCATTTGTAGTGTTCCATCTATCTCACTGTTGGACGGTTGATATCTAAGGAAGAACTGCCCCGAGGTATGAAGGTCATCTTGATGGATGATGTCCGCAAACTCCGACTGGATGCGAAAGAATTCTTGTCTGATGTCCACGTCCTGGATTGCCGACAAGCTCGTGGCCCAATCTTTGAGATTATCTAGTAGCAGAAGGTGAGGAAGGTCCCTTACGATTGCCCGCATGTGATGGAGGGCGTAGTGGGCATCCTTCCGACCGCCAGGCGGCTTCTTGACGCAGTAGAACATCGTATTGTGGGCGAACACGTGCTTGCCGTACTTACGAACTGCCCTGGTGAAGGTGCCTCCAGATTTGGCGTAGCCGGGGAGAACATCATAAAGAACTTTCTTGATATTTGTGTAGTCTATCTTGGAGTCATGGTTCGTGTCGAAATACGTGGGCATGGAATATTTCGGGCTTAACAGAATGAGTGTGCAATGTGTGTCACTGCACAGAACACAGAATGTTAGAAAAAAAGAATGATCGAAATCTAAGAAATCATATGTTACGGGGCGGTTAAGGGATGGCTTACTCGGGAAAGTAAGCCACAAGGAAGTTATCCTTATCTGGGTTTGCCAGAATGACGCCTTCGAGGTGTGAACTCACGACTTGGCGGTCCCCAGCGCTGCTCAAGAGCTTGGCACGCATGTAGAAGGGGTCGACTATCACGATGTCCGGGGTCTTGTCTCTAATGATCCGCATCTCCATACTCAGCGAAAACAGCCAACCGAAGGTGTAGTGTAGCGGATGAAGGTTAAACATAGCAAAGATGTCATCAAACCGCAGGACGATCATACCCCCAATGTCGCCATCCACAAAGCCCTTGCCCTCTGGCACCTTGGCCACGAAAACCGGGTATGCCACATCATTCTCTTTGAGACACGGCTTCTCCAAAGAAAGAACACTGTCGTGCAGACTCCGCATAGCACCGGTTGCAACATTGAGCATATTTGTTGGTAGCATCGCCCTATCCACCACATGCACCCTCCTTGAGATATCCTTAGGTGAAGGTGGCCCGTCCTGAGCACGGATCGTACTCGGTGCCGGCTGGCTCGCACCGGCGCCCTGTTTAGTCTTCCGTTTCCGGCTCTTCTTCTTGATCTGCTGTAATGGGACCGAGTTCTGCTCACAGACCGCCTTCTTGAGCATGTTGGGGCTGATAATATTTGGCACCTCAGCTATTTGAGGCTCGGTGAAGGCGGCGGCTGGAGGCGTCTCCTGAGAACTGAACGCCAGACGACGCCTGTTGCAACTGGGTTTCTCCGTCGTACCAGCTAGATCGCAGTCGTCTTGGTTGGGTTCTTGAGAAGGAGGCCCGCAGAACTCATCGTCGTACCCATGTTCGGCAAAGTACTTATCGACCTTGGTAAATGTACCATCGTCGTAGTTGTCGTCGTCCAGATCCTGTGCCATATGCATGTCCGGATCCTGTGCCATAGGGATGTCCGACATGTCCGGTAGCGTTGCGGCGTTCTTGCCATGGCTTGGCGCCGGCACGACTGGCGGTCTTCTCTGTGGGGTGGTGTCCCCCGCCCCCAAACAAATCTGGCTCTTCGGCCAAAGCACAGGCCAGTTTACGCAGGCGCTGAGGGTCATCTCATCTTCTTCGTCGGCCCTAGTGGGTCGAATCGGAGGTAACAGCTCGTCGCAGCCTGGCAGCACCCGAACTACTTCAACCCTATACACTGTGGGTGGCATCGGATTACCGTGGAACACGGGGTTGCCTGGTTGAACGATTCTGCCCTTGGCGACATCGACCAACTCGCCGCCCACGAAGTGCAGGAGAGTGCAAGGAACATCGGCGGTGCCCTGCGAAAACATGTAGGGCGTCAGGGATGCCTAGTCAAAGGCTAGGAGATGAAGCCATCGGCCGAGAGGCTTAGTTACCGTGATGCCGTCGAGCACGGCTAATGTCGAGGCACCGCCAACGGCGGGCGTGCAACTGACGGAGGGGCCGCTTGCTGGCAAGGTGCCGGCCGACGTACACCCGGGTGCATGAAGCTCCAATGCCCGTGCCGGCGCCGGAGACACGAATACCGCCTCTGCCGGAGACACCAATGGCGCCGCCGGAGACACCAATGGCGCCGCATGCGCGCTGTGCGAGTTGCTGGCCGTGAAGCTGGGAACCGGGGGAGGCCCCTGTTGGCCGCCCGCAATCCACGTCGTCAGCCCATGAATCAACGTAGGCACCATGGCGTTGAGCTTCGTTCCCAGTTGTTGTTCCACTTGCTCTTGGACAAGCTCCAGAATCCGCGCCACTTGTGCCTTGAGTGCTTCAACCTCGCGCGAATGGCTTTCCAAGCTGGTCTTTTTCTCCTTTCGCCCACCAGCGGTATAGTATGACGACCATTTTGTGGACAAGCCTTTGCTGGCCACACGACCAGCTGACGTTGGTTTACTGAGCTTATCCTTGTTTTTCATTACGTTCAACGCCCTATTCAAACGGGTGTCGAAAGGGGAGCTTTGAGATGACCCCGCGCTACTGCTTTCTTTGTCTTGCGGAAGGAACATGAACCATTTAGAAATATTGGGGATTAATTAGAATGCAACCATATGGAGCTAAATACGCAGGGGTGTATTCTTTACCAGAACAAGCTCAAGCGCCTTGGTCTTCGGATCCGTGGTAAGCTCCTTTGTTACTGGGTCCTCCTTGTACCGGGCCCTGAGAAAGTTCCTGGTCTGCTTGTCATGGTATTTCTCGAAGCAGGGCGGTAGGCCTTGCTCGGCACGCTCCGCGTCCTCCTTGTCCCATATAGGCTCCGCCACTCTGTAACCGTCAGGACCGAGTTGGTGGACCCCTAAGTTCAACTGTGGCATTTCTTTCCCCCACTGACTTGATTCGGAGGTTGCGGGGCTCTCGCCCTTGATCTTGAACTCCTTGTAGTCATCTTCGCTCATCAAAGGATATTTCGCCTTGATCTTCTCATAACTATCACCTTTTTCAATCATTGCCTTCACCGTGCTTTTCCAAGTAGACAGGGCCGTGCTCATCCTCGTGAGGGCGGTACCATTCACTTTATTCCTTGAGAGGCGTGTGTTTGCAAACTCAGCGGGGAACTTGTATCGATCGTGCAGCTTCGTGAAGAGGAAGCTGCGCAAATTCCCTCGGTCCTTATGCCTTAGGTTCTCGGTGTTGATCGAGACGGTGCTCCGGAGAATGCACCCGAGCTGAACCGAGTACCCCTTGACAACGTGTTTGGGCGCCATCGGATTCCCGTTGGAGTTCACTTCAGTACATTCCTCCCTGACGGTGCCGAGCACGTTCGGGCACCGGTCCTTCCGTTGCCTCTTCGGTTGGCTGCCATCTGTGCGTGCGCCGCCATCATCAGTGGTGGCATCCACGGCGCCATCATCAGTGGTGTCATCCCCGACGCCACTAGGGGTTGTGTAGTCAGGATCGGTGTCTTCCGCGGCGTCCTCAGAGCAGTGAGGTTCTTCCTCCAACTCCTGGGACAGCTCCCAGAATTGCTTGCCGCCCGAACCGCCGGCCTCATCGTTGTGGGCCATGTTTCGCTCTAAATAGGAAAATAGTTTGGTCAAAAAGTTGGTTATTGTCAAGGAACAAGATCATGGTCTCGTCATTTAGGGTTTGTCGACACCGAGGCATCCTAAAGCTAAACTTTTATCATTTAGGGTTTGTCGATGCCGAGGCACCCTAAAAGCCTAAGCGTACATCATTTAGGTTCTCATCGACACCGAGGCACCCTATAGAAGCCAAGGATTCATCATTTAGGGCTTGTCGACGCCGAGGAACCCTAAATGCTAAGTTAAGTTTTCATCATTTAGGGTTTATCAATGCCAAGGCACCCTAGGTTAGGCCTAATCACTTGGCACTAATCACTTGGCTCTATTGCCACCTATGTTGGGTTTATCATCTAGGGTTTATCGATGCTAAGGAGAATTCTAAGTTGGGCCTAATCACTTGGCTCTATTGCCACCTATGGTTTAATGCAGCAAGAATGGCGGGGCAGTTGATCCTACTTAACTAAGTAGTAAGATACCCCGGCCTATGCATTAGTCGCAAGTACCCCATATGTCCGATTTTTAGCAAAGTAATGCTAAAATTCACGGAAAATTTCAGCATGACCTTTGCTGAAAATAGGACATATGGAGTACCTGAATTAGCCGGAACAGAAGTTAATCGACATTCCGGCAAACTCAAGGGCCTCTCGGGGTACCTGAAAATTCATCACGACACGAAGGAACTCTCAAGGGCCTCAAGCAGCAGCGACGTCTCCCAGGACCCCATTTTTTGCAACACTCAGAGCAGAGAATTCAGCATATTTCTATACAACAGCACTGTAAAGATGAAGAATAGTTCTATAGCAGCCCATTTATATACAACAGCAGTACTATAGTTCAGTACCATATGCCTACATTTCAAAATCCAATCATCTCACAATCAAATAAAATTTCCAGAGCCAGAGCCACTTTACAATACTGTATCAAGGCAACAACCTAATTTTAGTAAGGAAATTAACTAAATTTAAAGAGATAAAGCTTCTTGGCTCTCCACACTCAACTCCACTGGAGGCACCAGAACTAATTTGCAATCAACCCTGAACAATAAGTATATTTCAGACATCTGGAACTAAACTAACCTAACTAATCACAACAAGGTGGCATGCATAGAAATCTGGAACTAAAGTACAATCTGGATTTATAGCACATGCTGCAGCCACTATAGAAGTTATTAACGTAACAATAAAAGCCTTCAAGGGGCAAATAAAGCCACATTTCAAATGCTCAAACTCTCAAAGGTACATGTAGGAGCAAACCTTGGAAGCAACAGGAGCAGCTGCAGCAGGAGCCGATGGTGCACTCACTCAGAGGCCTAGCCAGGGAACCTGCATAATCAACAAACACATAAAGCAACCATGAATATAATTAAACACATACATAGGGCAGATTAATCTGCCATGCTAAGTGACAGCATACTAAGGTAGAACAGAAAGCACTATAGCCCATTATCTGTTGTTTGGGCACTACCGTGAACACCTTGATAGATATATCAGAAGGATACTTTTTCATCAGCCTAGAACTAGCACAAAACAACTCAGGTCTCAACCAACATACTAAAATTAGTATTGTCACCATTAAGACCTATGTGGATCATTTCATTTGTGAACACATTTGATTGTCCAAACATAGTACTCCTAGCATATTCTAGTTGTTGCTAACACTACTCCTAACTGATGTTAGAGCTAAGATAGCAAAAACTACATAAAGCACCGCAGCATTCCATCATGAGTGCACAGCTATAACAGCACAGTTGCTACTAGTTCACAAGGATACTAGATCAGATCAGAGATCGGGCTCACCGTGCACACTTATCCACCTTCCCCTTGCTCCGCTTGTCGACAACGGCCAGGATCAGCTTCTTGTTCTCATCCAGGTACTGCACGGTTCCAACGCCAAACTTTTTCATGTTAATACATTTCAGTACAGGCATATCTTTGAATACTAGTACATCACAGCTCAGTGCCAACACCTCCATGTTCTTGATGTTTTCCCACATCAGTCAGTCAAGCACAACACATGAACATACCATTTATCACCAATTAGGTACCAGATTGGGGATTAGGGTAGTATTGATTATATGCATGGATACAAAAGATCTGACTGATTGTTCCCGAATGACTGATTATATGCACAGTTACATGAATAGGCCATTTATCACCAAAAACCTATCTGTTGTTCTCGAATGACTGATTGTTCCCGAAGAAGAAGGAATGGGAAGGGGGAGGAGAGGGGAGGGGCTCACCTGTGAATATGTAGTCGAGGTCGTACACGGCGTCGGGGTTGCGCCGGCGAGCTTGCCACCCACCTTGGAGCCGGAACCCTAGGGCTCGGGGCCTGCCCAAGACCACAGCCAGGAGGCGCAGCCGCGCGCGGACGGCGAGGTCGGTGAAGGGGGCGTGGGGGGGGCGGCGCGGGGGAGCTGCGGTGGTGGGGGGCGCGAGGGCGGCGGGGGGGGGGGGGGTGGGCTCGATCTGGGCCTGGACGGGCGGCTTCTTTGTGGGGAAGGAGAGGCAGGGAAGGCGGGGAAGAAGAAGGTAGAGAAGGAGAGGCGGCGGCGTCGCCCACGGCGTGCAGGCGCGGCGGACGGAGGGGGCGGAGCAAGGCGGGGCGGCGGCATACGGTTGGGGCGGAGGGGGCAAAGTTAGGTCGAGTGGGGATCTGGCGAGGGAGGGGAATAGGTGGAGTGGGGGGAGGGTTAGCAATGGCGCACCTCCCCCTAGTGCGCCATAAGTACGACGATAGCGATGGCGCACCTCCCCCTGGTGCGCCATTAGAATTTTGTTTTGATTACAGTTCAAGCACTCAGGTTATATTCCCCCTAACCGTATCCCCATCACAATAGACACACTAGCCCGACTGGTCAGCACGCAACACACACACTAGGAGGTCCTGGGTTTGATTCCCAGGCTCCCCAAATTTTGTTTTTATGCATTTTTTCTTTGCACATATCTTTTTATCCATGCATCCAAATATAGCATGTCACATATGCTAGATGCTCAGAATTTCATGTAGAAATATAATATGCAGTTTGTTTCCATGTTAACAACATTTAAAATGCTGTTTTATATTTATTTGTGTTTAAATATGTTCAAACTTGTTTAAATCATAACAATATTTTTTTTATAAAAACAGTAATAACTTGTTTAAATTTGTTTTTTTGCAATTTTAGTTGCATCCATTTGTCACGGTGGAGCGGGCCGGGGAGGGTGCGGGGGAGAGGGTGCGGGGGGTCGGCGGCGGCGGCCGGTGGAGCGGGGGAGAGGGTGCGGGGGGTGCTCGGCGGCGAGGGGGACCGGATCTGGCGAGGTGGGATAGCGATCGAGATGGAGGGGGGTCGAGATCGAGTGTCCATGAAATTTAAAAAATATTCATGAGTTCAAAATTAAAGTGCCCATGAAATACAATCGAGAAATGAAGGCTACAATTTAAATACAACCGATCTTAGCTAACTATCTATTCACAATCTTCTTGCCCTTCTTTTTCGTAAATGGATTTCTTCTGTGGAACAGACGTCCTTTAGGTAGGGTGGTCTTGCTTCTTGTGGTGTATGCTGCTACTTCATCATCGTTGTCATGTTCGATCTTCGGGTCGCCGTACTTGTCGAAGTCTTGCTCATTGGCTACTCCATCCATTCCGATGATCTTCCTTTTGCCTCTCCTCACAACAACACGACTGGGCTTTGACGGGTCGGTAATGAAGAAGCATTGGTCCACTTGGGAAGCCAGTACCCATGGCTCATTTTTCGCGGTGACGTTTGCGCCCGCGGTCTTGGATTTGGCTTCGGGTATAACCATGGTGGTGAAATACCGGTCTTCTTTTAGGACGCTCTTGGCCCATCTAACACGGAACATCGGGACCTTCTCTCCAGCGTAGCTCAGCTCCCAGATCTCCTCGATCCTTCCGTAGTATCTGTCCTTGTCATTACCGGTGTAGGATTCCATCGTTACCCTGGAGTTCTGATAACCATCGCTCTTCATGTCCTTGTCCTCGGTGTAGAATGTGTAGCCGTTGATATCATACGCCTCATAGGTCATTAGGTTTTGCTCGGCGCCCTGCGACAAGGCAAATATGAGTTGTTCTTCTGCGGAAGAATCCTCATGTTGGCCTCGGTCATTGTACATCTTCTCAATAAAGGTTTTGTGCTCTACCACCCAAGGATCGACCATGTCTATGTGTTGTAGCGCGACTAGGTTTGCTCTTTCAAAGTCGGCGAGTCGACCCTCGAAGTCGACATGGATTACGCGGCGACCCTCACGGTGACCCCATCCAGCGAGCCTGCCGAGGTGCCTGTTGACGGGCAGACCAACGGGGTTCTCGATGCCTAGATAATTTGTGCAGTAGGAGATGCACTCTTCGGTTAGAAAGCCCCTGGCTATACTTCCCTTTGGACGTGACATGTTGCGAACGTATCCTTTGATGACACCATTCATCCTTTCGAATGGCATCACGCTGTGCAGGAACGTTGGCCCGAGTTGGATGATATCCTCCACGATATGGACCAGCAGATGCACCATAACGTCGAAGAATGCGGGTGGGAAGTACATCTCAAGCTCACATAGTATCACCACGATCTCTTCCTATAGCCTTCTCAGTTGCCTCACGCCAACCGACTTCCGAGAGATGATGTCGAAAAAGTTGCATCGGCCAAATAGCGTTTCACAGACGTGCGCATCCATGATCCCATGGATTGCAACTGGAAGTATCTGCGTCATCAGCACATGACAGTCGTGAGACTTCATCCCACTGAACTTCTGCTTCGTGGGTCTAGGTATCTGCTTATCTTCGCCGCGTAACCGTAAGGAAGTTTTACTCCTACGAGGCAGGTGAAAAACTGCTCGATCTCCTCCTGACTTAGAGTGAAGCACGCGGGAGGGTAGTCATTTCTAGTCTTCTTGGCCTTTTTGCCTTTGCGACGACTTTCTGTGTCCTTATTCGCCTCATCATCATCATAATCATCATCATTAGCGTGAAGCTCCTGCCTGATGCCCATTGATTTCAAGTCTGCCCTTGCTTTCGGCCCATCTTTGGTCCTCTCTGGCATGTTGAGCGAGGTACCAAGCAGACTCTCACACACGTTCTTCGTGATATGCATGGCATCAAGGCTGTGAGGCACACGGTGGATCTTCCAATACGGCAAGTCCTAGAAACCAGACCTCGTTTTCCATACCTTCAGCAGCGGCTCTGGCGCCTTTCGCTTCTTTCCCGGCTCTCGCGCCTTTTGCTTCTTTCCCGGCAGTGGGCATTCTTTCCAATTTTTCAACAGCCCGTCTATTTCCTCGCTGCTCCTCGTACGCGGGCGTCTTCGGGGTTCGGTTTCACCATTGAACAGATCCTTGCGTTTCCTCCACGGGTCATCGTCGCGAAGCCACCTTTGATGTCCCATGAACACGGTTTTCGAAGACCCGAGATCTCTATCTAGCTGGTGATACGTTGTGTCATCCATGCACCTGATGCATCCAGAAAATCCGTGGACCACCTGCCCCGCGAGATATCCGTAACTGAGATAGTCGTGGACTGTCGTGAGCAGTGCGACTCTCATAGGGAAATATTCTTTCTCTGCGGCGTCCCACGTATTGGCTGGCGCTTTCCACAGCGTGTCTAACTCCTCTTTCAGCAGCCCCAGATACAGATTGATGTCGTTCCCTGGTTGTTTTGGCCCTTCAATTAGCATACTCATGTGAATGTACTTCCTCTTCATGCACAACCAGGGGGAAGGTTGTACATCCACACAAACACAGGCCAGGTGCTATGTGTGCTTCTCTGGCTGCCAAACGGATTGACTCCATTGGTGCTCGCTCCCAACACGATGTTCCTTGGATCCTTCCCAAATTCTGGGTGTTTGAAGTTCAACGCTTTCCACTGGCTCCCATCCTTAGGGTGACTCAGCATCTTGTCTTTTTTATTTATCTCCGGATCATTTGCGTCATCTTCTCGCTTCTTCTCCTCCCTATCCGCGTGCCAACGCAGGACCTTTGCTACCTTAGGGTCCGCGAAATACCGCTGCAGACGAGGAGTGATTGGAAAGTACCACACCACTTTTCGAGGAGCTTTCTTCCTCTTCTTGTATCGAGTGACGCCGCACACCGGACATATGGGAGACTCCGCGTGCTCACCCCAATAAATGATGCAATTGTTCATGCACACATGGTATTTCATGTGCGGTAAATCCAGAGGACACACGACTTTCTTCGCCTCCTCGAAACTGGTTGGGCACTTGTTCCCCTTGGGAAGACATTCGTGCCAGAATGACATGTTCTCATCGAAGCATGCGTCGGTCATTTTGTGTTTTACCTTCATCTCCAAAGCCATGATCATTACTTTCAGGCGGGTATCCTCGGGTCTGCATCCTTCATACAATGGAGTAACCGCGTCTATCTCCAGTTGATCCAGCTTGGCTTTCTCTCGGGAGGCAGCTCTTGCGTTATCCGTCTGCTTGAGAAGCAGCTCTTGAATATGAGGGTCCTGCACCCAGCCCATCGATGGTCCATCGTCATCTGCTCCGCCGACATCTTCATCTTCATGATCATGCCCTTCGTCTGCTCCGGCATCTTCCTCATCATCATGTCCGGCATCTTCTACATGATGACTGTGTACAGCATCACCGTCGTGATCATGTCCTGGAGATTCTTCATCTTCTCGCCCGCCCGAGCTGTGGTGGTTGTCTTGCTGCCCTTCCTCATTTCTTGCCCGGCCCCCATGGACGACTTCATAGTCATCTTCATCACCTTGCCACCGATAGCCATCCATGAAACCACGCAAGAACAGGTGGTCCCGCACCTGCCCGGAATCCGGGTCCGCAATAAGGGTCTTCAGCTTGCATGTTCTACATGGACATCTTATCTCCGTCTCGTTCTTTTGAAGCATCTCGGCCTTCGTGGAGCTCAAAAACCTATTCATCGTGTGGACCATGGTTGCCTGTGGGGTAGAGCAAAACGATATTTTAGAACCAAGAAATTTTTTGGCATGACTTTCCCTAAAAATAGGACAAAAAAGAATGCATAGTGCCAAAATTCTCGCTGAAACGGAAATGAATCAACATTCCAGCAAAATATTGGCAACTATCGCATTTCAAATACCGGTACCTGCAAACACAAACATATATGCAACACCACAAACATATGCAACACCACAAACATACATAGATCTAGCTAGGCCACAAAAAGTCCATGTGCATGTTGTTGGAGCGAGCTAGGGAGAAAAAAAGTAGATCTACAACATGAAGATAGCTTTCCCCTTACTTACCTATCAAAAAAAGGTAATTTCACCACTTAATTTTGATGAATCTATGGTGCAAATGAGGTGAGGAGGAGGAGGCAGCCGACAAGCTTGGAGAAGGAGGTGGAGGGAATGAAGTGGGGAAAGTGAGTGTGTAGGTGTGGCTGTCCAAAATATCTAGCTGGTCCCAGGTTACTAATGGCGCACCATACAACCATGCACCATTAGTAACCCAACATACTAATGGCGCACCTGCTGGCCGTGCGCCATTAGCAGTTTTGCAAAAAAGTAAAAGAAAAATATACTAATGGCGCATCGTGGCAGAGTGCGCCATTACTAGTTTAAACTAGTAATGGCGCACTTTGCCACGGTGCGCCATTAGTAGTTTTGCAAAAAACAGAATAAAAAAATACAGTAGTGGCACACTCTGTGGCTGGTGCGCCATTACTAGTTAGAACTACTAATGGCACGCTTTGCCCGGATGCGCCATTAGTATGTTTGTAAAAATGAAAAAAAAATTGTTACTTGTGGTGCACCTTGTGCCCGGTGCGCCATTAGTGTGTTCCACACTAATGGCGCATCGCCACATGGTGCGCCATTAGTATATAGTAGTGGCGCACCACTTCTCTGGTGCGCCATTAGTGTCAATTTCATCTATAGCCCTTTTCCTAGTAGTGATGAGTACATGGTGATGTCATTTTGATTGACCAATGCCCCTGCCTATTTCATGATTATGATGAATAAGGTGTTCATTGAGTTCTTGGATAAGTTTCTTGTGGTGTTCATTGACGATATCTTGGTATACTTGAGGAATGAGGAGGAGCACAAGGAGCACTTGCGTTTAGTTCTCGAGAAGCTCAGGGAACATCAGTTATATGCCAAGTTCAGAAAATGCGAGTTTTGGTTAAAGGAAGTTGGATTTATTTGGCCATGTTATATCAGGAGAAGGTATAGCAGTAGATCCTACCAAGGTTCAGTCAGTCACTGATTGGCTATCACCCACCTTAGTTGGAGAGATCCGCAGTTTTCTTGGACTCGCGGGATATTATTGGAGATTCATTGAGAATTTTTCTAAGATTGTGAAGCCCATGAAGGAGTTGTTGAAGAAGGACACCAAGTTCAAATGGAAAGATGAATGTGAGGCAAGTTTTCAGGAGTTGAAGAAACGTTTGGTTACAGCCCCAGTGTTGATTCTGCCGGATATACGCAAAGACTTCCAAGTGTATTGCGAAGCTTCCCGCTTAGGACTTGGAGGTGTACTTATGCAAGACGGTAGAGATGTTTCGTATGACTCACGTCAGCTTCGACCGCATGAGTTGAATTATGCCACTCATGATTTGGAGTTAGCGGCTGTAGTTCATGCACTCAAGACCTGGAGACATTTTCTTACTGGAAACCGTTGTGAAGTGTACACGGATCATAAGAGTTTGAAGTACATTTTCACTCATAAGGAGCTGAATCTCATGCAAAGGAGATGGTTGGAGCTTATAAAAGATTATGAGATGAAATTGCACTATCATCCCGGCAAGACCAATGTCGTAGTAGATGCTTTGAGCCGGAAGAGTTATGCCAATACCTTCGTAAGCGGAGGACTGCCAAAGGAGTTAATCGAAGATCTCAAGGAGCTTCGTTTGGAGATAGTCCCTAGAGGTTTTGTCACAGCAATGGAGGTTCAGTCGACATTATTGGGAAAGATTCAAGAAGCTCAGAAGGATGATAAGGAGATTGCTGAGATAAAGGAGAAGATGAGCAAAGGAAAAGCCAAAGGTTTTCGTGAGGATGAGCACGCCACCTTATGGTTTGAGGACCATGTTTATGTACCCAATAATGCAGAGATCAAGAACTTAATACTACAGGAAGCTCATGACTCACCATACTCGATACACCCCAGAAACACCAAGATGTATTTGGATTTGAAGGAGCGTTTTTGGTGGACGGGTATGAAGAAGGATATCGCCGAGTATGTAGCCGTATGCGATGTATGTCAGAAAGTGAAGGCAGGACATCAGCCTATGATTACTGCAGCCTATGCCGATACCCAATGGAAGTGGGATAAGCTTCACATGGATTTCATCACCGGATTGCCCTGGACCCGATCAGGATATGATTCAATCTGGGTAGTAGTTGATCGCTTGACCACTTATACGAGTGCGAAGTTGGCCAAGATATATATGACCAGAATTGTATGTCTTCCTGGAGTTCCGAGGACCATTGTATCAGATAGAGGAAGACAATTTACCTCAAAGTTTTAGCACCAGCTGCACCAGACTTTGGGTACCAGGCTAAAGTTCAGTACAACTTTTCATCCACAGACAGATGGACAGACCGAGAGAGTCAATCTAATTCTGGAGGACATGTTGAGAGCTTGTGCGCTAGATTACAGATCTAGTTGGGATGATAATTTGCCCTACGCACAGTTCTCATACAACAACAATTATCAAGCCAGTTTGAAGATGGCACCTTTCGAAGCTTTATATGGAAGGAGGTGCATGACACCATTGATGTGGGATGAAGTTGGAGACCGTCAGTTGTTTGGACCAGATTTGAGCAAAGAGTCTGAAGAGAAGGTTAAGTTATTCGAGATAGACTGAAGGTAGCTCAGTCCAGACAGAAGAGTTATGCAAACTCGAAATGCAAGGAAGTAGTCTATCAAATCGGAGATAGAGCATATCTTTGAGTGTCACCTCTGCGAGGAGTTAAACGTTTTGGAGTCCCTGTTCAAGAATTCATCCGATTAACCAGTTAACTTGCCGATTAATCCCTACTCGTAGGGTCACCGAGTAGCCAATAAACTGATAAATCGTCCGATTAATTGATTAAATGGCCGATTAACTTGCCGATTAGCCTATTAATCCCCTACTCACCAGCCAACTGAGCAGTTACCAGTTAACGATTTCCTCAACAATGTTTGGAGTTAAGGGAAAGTTAGCCCCGCGATTTGTAGGACCATACCGAGTTTTGGAACGTATGGGAGAAGTGGCCTACAAGTTGGAGTTACCCGAAGGACTGTCAGGAGTTCATGATGTGTTTCACGTTTGCCAGTTGAAGAAGTGCCATGCTGAGATGGTCAATATTCTTCTAAGAGATACAGTGCCCCTGGACGCAATTCAATTAGATAGTGATCTGACCTACAAGGAGAAACTAGTCAAGATTCTCGAAATTGCCATCCGAGTTACCCGCAGCAAGGTTATCAAGTTTTGCAAAGTTCAGTGGAGCTACCATACCGAGGAGGAAGCCTCCTGGGAACGAGAGGAAGATCTATGGAAAGACCACCCACACCTATTTTCTAGCCAACCCGAATCTCGAGGGCGAGATTCATCCTCAGGGGGGTAGGTTTGTAACATCCCAAATTTTCAATTTGGAATGTTATACATAGGTCATCATATGCATATCATATTTTAATTGCATTTTGGTTTTGATCCTAGAAGTTCTAAGCAACTCAAAGACCCACGGAGAGAGTTGGGGATTTCATTCATTTTCGTATTTGAATTTTCTCAAATATTGAAAAGAGGATCATTTTGGTTTTAAGTATTTTTCTCTCCGAAATATTTCCGTTATAAAAAAAATAAAAGAGAGGAGATAATATGACTTCTCCTAAATAAAGGAAATATTGGAGGAAAACTATTAAAATGAAATAATTTTTTTTGGATTGTATTGGTTTTTTTATTTGAATTAGAAAAATATAAATTTTTCAAAATTGCATTTTAGGCCAAGAAAATGTTCACTATGTTCTAAATATTTAATTTAGACGGTGAAAATTGTTTTTGGCATTTTTAGATTTTTTATTTAGGATTTTTATTTTTGGCAGATTTTTTTTAAAAAGGTCTTCGGACCGACTGGGCCGAAGCCCAGCCGGCCCAGCGCTCGGTCGCCCTGACGCCGAGCTGGTCTCCCGCTCCCGCAGGCGACGCCGCCACCGTGGCCGCCTCAGAGTTCGCCGCCACCCTGCCCCCTCCCGCAAGCACCCCCACGACCCCCTTTATAAGCCGCCCCACCCCGCCGCCTCTCCTCGTCCCGCTCGCAGCCCAAGCCGCCGCCGGTGCCACCCCGCCGCCACAGCCGCCGCCGCCGCCTGCCGCGTCGCGCCACCGCTCCGCCGCCCGCGCCGCTCGCCACCTTGCCGTGTCGCGCCGCTGCCCGCCACCCCGCCTCGCCGGAAGCTGCCGGAGCCGCCGAACCTCGCTGATCTCGCGACCCGTTTTTTTGGTTTTAGGTTAAAAAAATGTCCCATATTTTTAGAAACCATAGCTTCAGTTTTTATTTAGATCGGATCGGTTCGTTTCGTTTTTTTCGGTTTCGTTGTTTAGCGAGCGTCCGCTCGTTAGTTCCTTTTTAACGAACGCGTTCATCCGTTCATCTCTGTTAACGAACGTTCATGCCGTAGTATTTTTCTTTTTATTTTATTTTTGGCCAGGGACCTATCCGTGATTACTTTTATCACAGATTAGCCCCTGATCTTCAAACCCTCGCAACTTTAACCGTTCGTCCAAATCCAGTGAAACCAACGCCAAAATCTTCGTCTCGAGCCCCTCTTTCTGTGTAATCAACTCGAACATGATTTTGACAATTTAAATTTTGGTTTCAAGCAGATTTGTTTTCGAAGTTCTTTTGATCGTAGTTTCAGTTCCGTAGCTCTGATTTGGTTGATTCTTTTTTGCAAATCGAACCTCTTAAGTTGAACTTTCAGATTTGGATCTTCTTATTTGAGTGCTTATGTATGCTATTTGTTTGCGATAGAATACCCGGAGTGCGCAGCGTGCTACTACGAGTCTCTAGGGTTTGCGGATCATCAGCAAGGCAAGTAACCCATTGATCATACTCCCTTATTACCCAGTTTTTATGCATTAGTTACAATCCTCAAACACTGCATGGTTAGGATGTGTTTAATATGTGGGTATTGGGAAGTAGATGTTGAGGTATAACCTATTGCCCTTTTATTATCAAATCCTTGGGAGTTACTTCTACGTTATGCTTATGTTGCTATGCTATGCTTGTAGACGTGGATTGGGTTTGAGTGAGTCCATGACAGATGTGAGATTGTAAATTAATGGTTAACTTAAGGTGGCTACTTAAATACACATCTGAGTGGATTGGTTGCGGGCACATGGGGATATACCAGTATTGTCCTTTGGTTTGCCACCCAGGCTCAAAGGCATCATAAGATTATTCATGCTAGAAACTTCCGTGTGCAGCCACAAGCCATTATGGGCTCTGACATAGTTGAGTATGTTGCATGAGCTCTTTCAGTGGGAAAAAATGGCTTTTCGCAAAACATTATAACCGTAGAGCCTCCACCAGCCATCTATGCATGTAGTGATAGCCTTTACTTGTTCTTTTTCTCTAATGTGTTATCTTGCCAGCATATTCCATGTGCCGACCCGTTTCGGGCTGCAACATATCATGTTGCAGACTTTTCAGATGAAGAGTAAGGTGCACTAGGTCATTGTCGTGCACTCAGCTATGCCGTTGGAGTTGATGGACTCACTTTATCTTCCAAGCCTTCCGCTATTATCGTATTTAGATGGCCTTAAGCCATATTTATTGTAGTAAGTTCTCTTTTGAGACATTCGATGAAATAAGTGTGTGATTGCCACTTTGTTATAAATCCTTCGAAGTACTGTGTGTGTCAGCATTACCGATCTAGGGATGACACTTAAGCACAGAGATTTGACTGTTTGAGGTCAGATCGCTACATGAAGTGGACCAAGCTAAGGTTGATTCAATTGAGATAATTCCATGTTCTAAGGATATCAAAGGTATTCGTAGTTTCCTTGGTCATGCTGGTTTCTATAGGAGATTTATCACAGAATTTTCGAAAATTTCTAGGCCTCTTACTAATCTTTTTCAAAAGGATATCCCTTTTGTTTTTGATGATGATTGTCTTGAGGCCTTTGAAACACTCAAGAAAGATTTAATATCTGTAGCTATTGTTCAACCACCTAATTGGAACTTGCCTTTTGAAATTATGTGTGATGCTAGTGATTATGCTGTTGGTGCTATTCTAGGACAAAGATTTGATAAGAAACTAAATGTTATTCATTATGCTAGTAAAACTCTAGACAGTGCTCAAAGAAATTATGCTACTACTGAAAAAGAATTCTTAGCAGTAGTGTTTGCTTGTGATAAATTTAGACCTTATATTGTTGATTCCAAAGTAACTGTTCACACAAACCATGTTGCTATTAAATATCTTATGGAAAAGAAAGATGCTAAACCTAGACTTATTCGTTGGGTTCTCTTGTTGCAAGAATTTGATTTACATATCATTGATAGAAAAGGAGCTGAGAACCCAATAGCTGATAACTTGTCTAGGCTTGAAAATGTGCTTGATGACCCACTGCCTATTGATGATAGTTTTCTTGATGAGCAGTTAGCTGCAATAAATGTTGCTAATAGTACTCCTTGGTATGTTGACTATGCTAATTACATTGTTGCTAAATATTTACCACCTACCTTTACATACCGACAAAAGAAAAAAAATTCTTCTATGACTTAAGACATTACTTTTGGGATGACCCTCATATTTATAAAGAAGGAGTAGATGGTATTATTAGACGCTGTGTACCTGAGCATGAACAGGGACAAATCCTACGGAAATTTCACTCCGAGGCTTATGAAGGGCATCATGCTGGAGATAGAACTGCTAACAAGGTACTGCGATCTGGATTTTATTGGCCTACTCTCTTCAAGGATGCTCGTAAGTTTGTCTCATCTTGCGATGAATGTCAAAGAATAGGTAATATCGGTAAGTGTCAAGAAATGCCTATGAATTATTCACTTGTTGTTGAGCCTTTTGATGTTTGGGGGTTTTATTACATGGGACCTTTTCCTTCCTCTAATGGGTATACACATATTTTGGTTGTTGTTGATTATGTTACTAAATGGGTAGAAGCTATTCCAACTAGTAGTGTTGATCATAACACCTCCATTAAAATGCTTAAGGAAGTTATTTTCCCAAGGTTTGGAGTCCCTAGATATTTAATGACTGATGGTGGTTCACACTTTATTCATGGTGCCTTCCGTAAAATTCTTGCTAAGTATGATGTTAACGATAGAATTGCATCACCCTATCATCCTCAGTCTAGTGGTCAAGTTGAACTTAGCAATAGAGAAATAAAATTAATTTTGCAAAATACTGTTAATAGGTCCAAGAAAAACTGGTCTAAGAAATTAGATGATGCACTTTGGGCTTATAGAACAGCTTATAAAAATCCTATGGGCATGTCTCCTTATAAAATGGTTTATGGAAAAGCTTGTCATTTGCCTCTTGAGTTGGAACATAAAGCATATTGGGCAGTTAAAGAATTCAACTATGATTTCAAACTTGCTGGTGAAAAGAGGTTATTTGATATAAGCTCATTAGATGAATGGAGAACCCAAGCTTATGAAAATGCAAAGTTATTCAAAGAAAAAGTTAAAAGATGGCATGACAAAAGAATTCAAAAGCATGAGTTTAAAGTTGGATAATATGTTCTTTTGTACAACTCTCGTTTTAGATATTTTGGAGGAAAGCTCCTCTCGAAATGGGAAGAGCACATAAAAGAGTCCTTCTGGAACACTCCAGAATCGTGAAAATAAAGAGGTACATGATACGGTAAGTAAATGGACTCCGAAAAATCCGCAAAAATAATTTTTATCAGTTTTGGAATATTTTAAAATTTTGAAAATAAAGAAACTTCCAGGAAGCGTACCCTGGTGGGCACAATACACCAGGGGGCGCCAGGCTTGCCTGGCGCGCCCAGATGGGTTGTGCCCACCTGGGACACCTTCCGCACTCCGTATTTTACCATGTACTTGTCCTCCAAGATAAAAAGTCTATTAATACTTCCCGAGCCTAGTGATTACCGTATCACAGAGAAATCCTCTGTTCTCTTTTCTGTGCAGATATGAAAATATGTCCTCCGAAGACTCCAAGGATGAGAGCATGGAGGCATTATGCAAGAGAATAATAAATCTCGAGATTGATAATTGTGAGTTGATGATGGAAAATTTTATTCTCCTTTAGAAGCTGGAGGAAGCAAAAGGGGAGGCTCGCACTTTCTCGCCACCACCATTGCCATGGAAATCAGAGGACAAGGCTTCTTCTTCTTCTTCACCACCATCATCTTCTTCACCACCAAAAGAAAATTGAGTATCGGGTATGGCCACTCCCCTTGGCTCCCGCCAAGCATGGGGGAGGTGCCCCGGTATTGTATCATCCCACTATATGTTTGTTTTTATTTATCTTAGTTCAATCTTCTTCTTTAGATGAAATAAAGTTTAGTGCGATCCTGTCTTATTTAAAAGTTTGCTTAGTGATCTATCATTGTAATCATGTGAAAGTTATATAATAAAGTTACACTACTAGGGAAACGCCTAGCAGTAGCGCATGTTTTGGGCCTATCAGTAGCGCGTGCAAGAGCGCTACTGGTACGGCGCTACAACTAAAGGTTAGCAGTAGCATGGGTTAACCCACGCTACTGCTATATCGACTTAGTAGTATCGTTTTCCCTAAAGAGCGCTACCGGTAATTACTAGTAGTGCTTCTCCGAGCCCGTGCAACTACTATTATTCCATATTTTATTTCTTTTTTATTTCATGTTGTATTCATACACCTTTGTCGGAGTAATGGGCCATGGGTAGTCTAACCCGGGTCCCTGAACCTTTCAAGACGATGGGCCGGCCGCGCCCCACAAACGACCGGAATGAAGCGCCTGCTTCTGATGGCCGGCTGGCCCGTACGGCCGGCTGCCAGAAGACGGCCAAGCTCCAAAAGGCGGCATCGAGATGGGCCGAATCCTAGCAAGCGGCCTCCAGAGAGGCCGGCTCCTAGCAGGCGGCCCACGGCATCCTCAAAGTCTGCGCCCCCGTTAAAGAAGACAACACAGGATGTGGCTACAGCGTAGCCCATCTCCCGCATATGCAGGGCAAGGTGCGGCCACAGTGCCCCGTACAGGCGGAGATCTCCACACGATGCGGTACTGTTGCCACTCCACCCTTGACGTCACTCCTGACAGGCGGAGCCCTGTTCCCTCGACGGCCTATCGGTATGGCCTGTAGACGGTGGGCCCTACCAGGTAGCGAGAGCCCGGAAGACGGCGAAAGCCAGACCAGTCGGACCCAAGGGAGGCCGGCCTCTAGCAGGCGGCCCCCTCCTCCCTCGAGGTCCATGCGCCATTAAACAGATGAGACATGGCGTGGCTACAGTGATCTCCCACCAGGAGGAGGGGCTGTAGCCACGCTCCCTTGACCAAGTACGCGTCGTTAGCATAACGACTACAATAAACAGCAGCCGGCAAGACCCGCGAGTGGCGGGAGCGGCCTGTCGGCTCCGTACCAGACCAGCCGGCGGGGCCTGGCAGCCGGCGGAGAAGCCAATGACCAGGGACACTGACAGCCGGGACCTACACCCGGCTGGATTACCATTGTACCCATGGGGGGTAGGCCTATATAAACCCCCCAGGGCACCCATGCAAAGGGTTCCGAACCTGTTAGACCTAGACTCATACCCAGAGGAAGGAGAGAGCAAGCCTGCCTTCTTCTACCTCTGGCATACAGCTCAAGGAGCACGATTGTACACACTGGTGCCTTAGTGGACATGCGGAGACCCCGCAGAGCAGGACTAGGGATGTTATCTCCTAGGAGAGCCCCGCACCTGGGTAAAGTACACCGACGTTCGTGTCTACGCCTCATCCCGCTTCCGGGCACCGGCGACGTTCTACTTGCTCCAACCATGATATGCCATCCTATGGCATATATCACACCCAACCCTCGACATTTGGCGCCCACCATGGGGCGAGGTGCACCGTCGTCCGGAGACCTACTCTGGACGGGAACCTTGTTCCTCCCTGGCAAGCGCAGCCAGCCCGGCATGCTAGACGGCGTCTGTGCCAGCGCGCTGCATGACGCGGAGGTCGTCTGTTCGGCGAGCTTCCTCACTGATCTTGTTGGAGAGATTCGCCTCTCTAACGAGCTCGTATCTGACGCGGGCACAGAGGGCCCCGAGAGCCGCCTTGTCAACCTCCTCGACCAGCTCCACGTCGCCAGTGAGCCGGCTATGGACTTGGAGCCAGTTGGCTCCACCGACCCGATGCTTGTCGACTCCGACACGACGTCTGCTACCTCTTGAGCACTGCGTTGGTTTTCCCTGAAGAGGAAGGGATGATGCAGCAAAGTAGCGTAAGTATTTCCCTCAGTTTTTGAGAACCAAGGTATCAATCCAGTAGGAGGCTACGCACGACCTCGCACCTGCACAAAACAAATAAATCCTCGCAACCAACGCAAATATGGGTTGTCAATCCCTATAGGGCCACTTACGAGAGTGAGATCTGATAGATATGATAAGATAATATTTTGGTATTTTTATGACAAAAGATGCAAAGTAAAATAAAGGCAAAGTAAATAGCAAAGGAAATAACTAAGTAGTAGAAGATCAATATGATAATGATAGACCCGGGGGCCATAGGTTTCACTAGTGGCTTCTCTCAAGAGCATAAGTATTCTACTGTGGGTGAACAAATTACTGTTGAGCAATTGACAGAATTGAGCATAGTTACGAGAATATCTAGGTATGATCATGTATATAGGCATCACGTCCGAGACAAGTAGACCGACTCCTGCCTGCATCTACTACTATTACTCCACTCATCGACCGCTATCCACCATGAATCTAGAGTATTATGTTAAAAACAGAGCAACGCCTTAAGCAAGATGACATGATGTAGAGGGATAGACTCATGCAATATGAAGAAAACCCCATCTTGTTATCCTCGATGGCAACAATACAATACATGCCTTGCTGCCCTTACTGTCATCGGGAAAGGACACCACAAGATTGAACCCAAACCTAAGCACTTCTCCCATTGCAAGAAAGATCAATCTAGTAGGCCAGACCAAACTGATAATTCGAAGAGACTTGCAAAGATAACTAATAATACAAAAAAGAATTCAGAGAAGATTCAAATATTATTCATAGATAGACTTGATCATAAACCCACAATTCATTGGTCTCAACAAACACGCCACAAAAAGAAGATTACATCGAATAGTTCTCCACAAGAGAGGGGGAGAACATTGTATTGAGATCCAAAAAGAGGGAAGAAGCCATCTAGCTACTAACTATGGACCCGTAGGTCTGAGGTAAACTACTCACACCTCATCGAAGGGGCTATGGTGTTGATGTAGAAGCCCTCCGTGATCGATGCCCCCTCTGGCGGAGCTTCGGAATAGGCCCCAAGATGGGATCTCGTGGATACAGAAAGTTACGGTAGTGGAATTAGGGTTTTGGCTCCGTATCTGATCGTTTGCGGGTACGTAGGTATATATAGGAGGAAGGAGTACGTCGATGGAGCAATAGGGGGCCCACGAGGGTGGAGGGCGCTCCCCCCTACCTCGTGGCCTCATGTTTCTTTTCTTGACGTAGGGTCCAAGTCTCTCTGGTCTTATTCATTGAGAAAATCACGTTCCTGAAGGTTTCATTCCGCTTGGACTCTTTTTGATATTCCTTTTCTTCGAATCCCTAAAACAGGCAAAAAAACAGCAATTCTTGGCTGGGCCTCTGGTTAATAGTAGTCCCAAAAATAATATAAAAGTGGATAATAAAGCCCAATAATGTCCAAAAAAGTACATAATATAGCATGGAGCAATAAAAAATTATAGATACGTTGGAGACGTATCAAGCATCCCCAAGCTTAATTCCTGCTCGTCCTCGAGTAGGTAAATGATAAAAACAGAATTTTTGATGCGGAGTGCTACTTGGAATAATTTTAATGTAATTCTTCTTAATTGTGGTATGAATATTCAGATCCGAAAGATTCAAGACAAAAGTTCATATTGACATAAAAATAATAATACTTCAAGCATACTAATAAAGCGATTATGTCTTCTCAAAATAACATGGCTAAAGAAAGTTATCCCTACAAAATCATATAGTCTGGCTATGCTCTATCGTCATAGTTTTGACATTCTCAAAACTTTTTCAATATTCATGGAATACATGAGCGTGAGCCATGGATATAGCACTATAGGTGGAATAGAGTGGTGGTTGTGTAGAAGACAAAAAGGGAGAAGATAGTCTCACATCAACTAGGCATATCAATGGGCTATGGAGATGCCCATCAATAGATATCAATGTGAGTGAGTAGGGATTGACATGAACGAATGCACTAGAGCTATAAGTATATGAAAGCTCAAAAAAGAAACTAAGTGGGTGTGCATCCAACTTGCTTGCTCATGAAGACCTAGGGCATTTTGAGGAAGCCCATCATTGGAATATACAAGCCAAGTTCTATAATGAAAGATTCCCACCAGTATATGAAAGTGATAACATGAGAGACTCTCTACTATGAAGATCATGGTGCTACTTTGAAGCACAAGTGTGATAAAAGGATAGTAACATTGTCCCTTCTCTCTTTTTTCCTTTTCTCTTTTTTTATTCGGGACTTTTCTCTTCTTTTTTATGGCCTCTTTTCTTTCTTCCTTTTTTTCTTTTTTTCTTTATTATTCGTCCGGAGTCTCATCCCAACTTGTGGGGGAATCATAGTCTCCAGCATCCTTTCCTCACTGGAACAATGCTCTAATAATGATGATCATCACACTTATATTTTTCTTACAACTCAACAATTACAACTCGATACTTAGAACAAAATATGATTCTATGTGAAGGCCTCCGGCAGTGTACCAGGATATGCAATATGACAATGATGGAGTGTGTCATAATAAACGGAACGGTGGAAAGTTGCATGGCAATATATCTCGGAATGGCTATGGAAATGCCATAATAGGTAGGTATGGTGGCTGTTTTGAGGAAGGTATATGGTGGGTGTATGATACCGGCGAAAGGTGAGCGGTATTAGAGAGGCTAGCAAAGGTGGAAGGGTGAGAGTGCGTATAATCCATGGACTCAACATTAGTCATAAAGAACTCATATACTTATTGCAAAAATCTACAAGTTATCAAAGCAAAGTATTACGTGCATGCACCTAGGGGGATAGATTGGTAGGAAAAGACCATCGCTCATCCCCGACCGCCACTCATAAGGAAGGCAATCAAAAAATGAATCAAGCTCCGACTTTATCACATAACGGTTCACCATACGTGCATGCTACGGGAATCACAAACTTCAACACAAGTATTTCTCAAATTCACAACTACTCAACTAGCACAACTTTAATATCACCATATTTATATCTCAAAACAATTATCAAGTATCAAACTTATCATAGTATTCAACACACTCATAAGAAAGTTTTATTATTAATATTGTATACCAAGCATATTAAGACTTTAAGCAAATTACCATGCTATTTAAGACTCTCAAAATAATCTAAGTGAAGCATGAGAGATCAATAGTTTCTATAAAAGAAATCCACCACCATGCTCTAAAAGATATAAGTGAAGTACTAGAGCAAAATTATATAACTCAAAAGATATAAGCAAAGCACATAGAGTATTCTAACAAATTCTAAATCATATATAGCTCTCTCAAAAGGTGTGTAAAGCAAGGATGATTGTGGTAAGCTAACAAGCAAAGACTCAAATAATACAAGATGCTCCAAGAAAAACACATATCATGTGGTGAATAAAAATATAGCTCCAAGTAAAGTTACTGATAGAAGTAGACGAAAGAGGGGATGCCTTCCGGGGAATCCCCAAGCTTTGGCTTTTAGTTGTCCTTAGATTATCTTGGGGGTGCCATGGGAATCCCCAAGATTAGGCTCTTGCCACTCCTTGTTCCATAATCCATCAAATCTTTACCCAAAACTTGAAAACTTCACAACACAAAACTTAAAAGTAGAAAATCTCGTGAGCTCCGTTAGCGAAAGAAAATAAAAGACCACTTCAAGGTACTGTAGTGAAAACATTCTTTATTTATATTGGTGTTATACCTACTGTATTCCAACTTCTCTATGGTTTATAAACTATTTTACTAGCCATAGATTCATCAAAATAAGCAAACAACACACGAAAAAACATAATCTGTCAAAAACAGAACAGTCTGTAGTAATCTGTAGCTAGATCAAGATCTGGAACCCCAAAAATTCTAAAATAAATTTATGTACGTGTGGAATTTTTCTATTAATTATCTTAAAAAAGAATTAACTAAATAGAACGTTCTAAAGAAAATGGCAGTAGTTCTCGTGAGCGCTAAAGTTTCTGTTTTTTACAGCAAGTTCAACAAGACTTTCCCCATGTCTTCCCAGCGGTTCTAGTTGGCACAAACACTAATTAAACACAAAAAACACAACCAAAACATAGGATATATAAATTATTTATTACTAAACAGGAGAAAAAATCAAGGAATAAAAATAAAATTGGGTTGCCTCCCAACAAGCGGTATCGTTTAACGCCCCTAGCTAGGCATAATAAGCGAGAATAGATCTATGTATCACCATCTTTGGTAGGCAATCCATAAGTGGCTCTAATAATAGATTCATAAGCTAATTTAATTTTCTTTCTAGTAAAGTGTTCCATGCCTTTAATTAATGTAAATTGGAATCTAATATTTCCTTCCTTCATATCAATAATTGCACCAATCGTTCTAAGGAAAGGTCTACCAAGAATAATAGGACATGAATGATTGCAATCTATGTCAAGAACGATAAAGTCTATGGGCACATAATTCCTATTTGCAACAATAAGAACATCATTAATTCTTCCCATAGGTTTCTTAATAGTGGAATCCGCAAGGTGCAAGTTTAGAGAGCAATCATCAAAATCACGGAAACCTAACAAATCACACAAAGTCTTTGGAATCGTGGAAACACTAGCTCCCAAATCACATAAAGCATAGCATTCATGATCTTTAATTTTAATTTTAATAGTTGGTTCCCACTCATCATAAAGTTTTCTAGGGATAGAAACTTCCAATTCAAGTTTTTCTTCATAAGATTGCATCAAGGCATCAATGATATGTTTAGTAAACGCTTTATTTTGACTATAAGCATGAGGAGAATTTAGCACAGATTGCAGCAAGGAAATACAATCAATCAAAGAGCAATTTTCATAGTTAAATTCCTTGAAATCCATAATAGTGGGTTTAGCAACATCTAGGGTTTTAATTTCTTCAATCCCACTTTTATCAAATTTAGCATCAAGATCAACAAATTCCGAATTCTTGGAATGCCTTCTAGGTAAAGGTGGATCATATTCAGTCCCATCATTATAAAGATTCATATTGCAAAACAAATATTTAATAGGGGACACATCAATAACTTTTAGATCTTCATCTTTATTTTCATAGGAACTAGAAGAACACGCTCTTATAAAGGCATCTTTCTTAGCACGCATCCTAGCGGTTCTTTCTTTGTACTCATCAATGGAAATTCTCATGGCTTTGAGAGACTCATTGATATCATGCTTAGGTGGAATAGATCTAAGTTTCAAAGAATCAACATAAAGAGCAATTCTATCAACGTCCCTAGCCAAATCATCAATCTTAAGCAATTTTTCTTCAATCATAGCATTAGAATTCTTTTGCGAAGTAATAAATTCTTCAATATTAGATTCAAAATCAGAGGGCATCTTATTATAATTTCCATAAGAATTACTGTAGGAATTACCATAATTATTAGAGGAATTACTAGGATAAGGCCTAGGGTTGAAATTTCCTCTATACGCGTTGTTACCAAAATTGTTCCTACCAACAAAATTCACATCCATAGATTCATTATTATTCTCAATCAAAGTAGACAACGGAATATCATTAGGATCAGAAGAAACACTCTTATTAGCAAATAATTTCATAAGTTCATCCATCTTTCCACTCAAAACATTAATTTCTTCTATCGCATGCACCTTGTTATTAGTAGATCTTTCAGTGTGTCATTGAGAATAATTAACCATAATATTATCTAGGAGTTTAGTAGCTTCTCCTAAAGTGATTTCCATAAAAGTGCCTCCCGCGGCCGAATCTAAAAGATTTCTAGAAGCAAAATTCAATCCGGCATAAAAATTTTGAACAATCATCCACAAATTTAAACCATGAGTAGGGCAATTACGTATCATTAATTTCATCCTCTCCCAAGCTTGTGCAACATGTTCATGATCAAGTTGCTTAAAATTCATAATATCGTTTCTAAGAGAGATGATCTTAGCGGGAGGAAAATACTTAGAGATAAAAGCATCTTTGCACTTCTTCCACGAATCAATACTATTTTTAGGCAAAGACGAAAACCAAGCTTTAGCACGATATCTAAGCGAAAAAGGAAATAGCTTCAATTTAACAATATCATTATCCACATCTTTATTCTTTTGCATGTCACACAAATCAATGAAGCTATTTAGATGGGTAGCAGTATCTTCACTAGGAAGGCCGGAGAACGGATCTTTCATGACAAGATTCAGCAAAGCAGTATTAATTTCACAAGATTCAGCATCGGTAAGAGGAGCAATCGGAGTGCTAATAAAATCATTGTTGTTGGTATTAGTGAAGTCACGCAATTTAGTATTATCTTGAGCTATCGCGAGAAGCAAGCAAACTAACACACAAGCAAACAAAAAGCAAGAGGACAAAAAGAGGCAAATAGAGAGGGAGAGGGAGGATAGAGAGAGAGGGCGAATAAAACGGCAAGGGTGAAGTGGGGGGAGAGGAAAATGAGAGGCAAATGGCAAATAATGTAATGCAGGAGATAAGGGTATGTGATGGGTACTTGGTATGTTGACTTTTGCGTAGACCTCCCCGGCAACGGCGCCAGAAATCCTTCTTGCTACCTCTTGAGCACTGTGTTGGTTTTCCCCGAAGAGGAAGGGATGATGTAGGAAAGTAGCGTAAGTATTTCCCTCAGTTTTTGAGAACCAAGGTATCAATCCAGTAGGAGGCTACGCGCGAGTCCCTCGCACCTGCACAAAACAATTAAATCCTCGCAACCAACGCAAACAGGGGTTGTCAATCCCTATAGGGCCACTTACGAGAGTGAGATCTGATAGATATGATTAGATAATATTTTTGGTATTTTTATGATAAAAGATGCAAAGTAAAATAAAGGCAAAGTAAATAGCAAAGGAAATAACTAAGTAGTAGGAGATCAATATGATAAAGATAGACCCGGGGGCCATAGGTTTCACTAGTGGCTTCTCTCAAGAGCATATATAAGTATTCTACAATGGGTGAACAAATTACTGTTGAGCAATTGATAGAATTGAGCATAGTTATGAGAATATCTAGGTATGATCATCTATATAGGCATCACGTCCGAGACAAGTAGACCGTCTCCTGCCTGCATCTACTACTATTACTCCACTCATCGACCGCTATCCAGCATGCATCTAGAGTATTAAGTTAAAAACAGATAACGCCTTAAGCAAGATGACATGATGTAGAGGGATAGACTCATGCAATATGAAGAAAACCCCATCTTGTTATCCTCGATGACAACAATACAATACGTGCCTTGCTGCCCTTACTGTCAACGGGAAAGGACACCGCAAGATTGAACCCAAAGCTAAGCAATTCTCCCATTGCAAGAAAGATCAATCTAGTAGGCCAAACCAAACTGATAATTCGAAGAGACTTGCAAAGATAACCAATCATACATAAAAGAATTCAGAGAAGATTCAAATATTATTCATAGATAGACTTGATCATAAACCCACAATTCATCGGTCTCAACAAACACACCGCAAAAAGAAGATTACATCGAATAGTTCTCCACAAGAGAGGGGGAGAACATTGTATTGAGATCCAAAAAGAGAGAAGAAGCCATCTAGCTACTAACTATGGACCCGTAGGTCTGAGGTAAACTACTCACACTTCATCGGAGGGGCTATGGTGTTGATGTAGAAGCCCTCCATGATCGATGCCCCCACCGGTGGAACTCCGGAACAGGCCCCAAGATGGGATCTCATGGATACATGAAGCTACGGCGGTGGAATTAGGGTTTTGGCTCCGTATCTGATCGTTTGTGGGTACATAGGTATATATAGGAGGAAGGAGTACGTCGGTGGAGCAATAGGGGGCCCACGAGGGTGGAGGGCGCGCCCCCCTACCTCGTGGCCTCCTGTTTCTTTTCTTGACGTAGGGTCCAAGTCTCTCTGGTCTTATTCATTGAGAAAATCACGTTCCCGAAGGTTTCATTCCGCTTGGACTCTTTTTGATATTCCTTTTCTTCGAAACCCTAAAACAGGCAAAAAACAGCAATTCTAGGCTGGGCCTCTGGTTAATAGGTTAGTCCCAAAAATAATATAAAAGTGGATAATAAAACCCAATAATGTCCAAAAAAGTACATAATATAGCATGGAGCAATAAAAAATTATAGATACGTTGGAGACGTATCAGCGTCGCTCAACGCGTTCCCCACCAACGTGGTGCTCTACGACGAACCGCTTCCTCACATGGACAGCGGCGACAACACCGTCATGAAAGTGCTCGTTATCAGCCACGGCGAGCACTCTGGCAAAGGGGGTCAGGATCCTTGTAGGCGGCACTGCTAAACCTGGCCGCGCCTATACCCAAAGACGCCGACGCCGAGACGCTGGAGGCGCGCCGCATCCAGCTTGTGGGGAGCGCCAACAGGCTGGCCAGCATGAGACGCCTTTCAGAGGCCTACCAACGTGAGATGGATCGTGCCGTTGGCGGCACACCGGCTCCTGGTGGGCCTAGCTGCATTGGCACGATCAAGCAGCGCGGCGCGGCCATTGCCAGCATGTTCGGGGCAGATCGCCCTGTCTACGCCACGCCCGCAGAGAACATACGAGCAGCCCAGGCGGCTGCAGACGAGCTAGACACGCTCGAGGGCTCTGGCTTGCCAACGTAGCTGAATATGAAGCACTTATACACTGGCTTCGACTTGCCAAAGAACTTGGCATTCGCCGGATCCTGTGTTATGGTGATTCTGACTTGGTGGTTCAGCAGTCGTCAGGCGACTGGAACGCCAAGGATGTAAATATGGCAAGGTACCGCTATCTCGTTCAGCAACTCAGTGGATACTTTGAAGGGCGTGAGTTCCTCCACGTGCCACGAAATGACAACGAGCAAGCCGATGCTTTGGCACGGATTGGCTCTACCCGACAAGCAATACCAGCCGGCGTCGCCCAACAACGCCTCCTCAAACCGTCTGTCAAGCCGTCACCAGAGCCGGATTCCATTTTCGTGCCGGCTCCTCCTGAAGCAGTCGGATCCGACTTGAGGACCCCAGCAGCCGACACGGGGAATTCGGCAGGAGGCTCGGGGACTGCAGCAGTTGCACCCAGCCCGGGGACTTCAGAACCCGGCCTGAGGACTTCAGAACCCGGCCCGGGGACTTCAGAACCCGGCCCGGGGACTGCGGCAGTCGGCCCGGGGACTTCAGAACCCGGCCCGGGGACTGCGGCAGTCGGCCCTGGGACTTCAGAACCCGGCCCGGGGACTGCGGTAGTCGGCCCAAGGACTTCATCGACCCAGCAAGTGGCAGCCGACTCCAACGCGCCGCCTCCCGGCCCAACCACCCTCGTGCAAGCAGCAGTCCTAGCAGTCGAAGAAATATCAACACCTTCCTGGGCTCAACCCATCCTCAACTTTCTGGTGAATAAAGAGCTACCGACTGACGAGATCTCGGCCCAACAAGTGCAACGCCGGGCAGCAGCATACACCGTCGTCAACAGAGAACTTGTGAGGCGCAGTGTCACTGGCGTGTACCAGCGCTGCGTGGAGCCGGAGCAAGGCCAATCAATCCTCAAAGACATCCACCAAGGCGAGTGCGGTCACCATGCGGCCTCAAGATCACTTGTTGCCAAAGCTTTCCGCCACAATTTTTTCTGGTCGACTGCTCTAGAAGATGCCAAAGACTTGGTCCAGAAGTGTAAAGGGTGCCAGAAGTTCCGCTCCAAGCCACATCTGCTGGCTTCTGCACTCAAGACTATCCCCATCGCCTGGCCCTTTGCCGTTTGGGGGCTGTACATGGTGGGACCATTCAAGATAGCACGTGGTGGCATGACTCATCTGCTCGTCGCGGAGGACAAGTTCACCAAGTGTATAGAGGCAAAACCAATCAAGAAGTTGAATGGTCCGACTGTTGTGCCTTTCATCTCCGACATCACCATCCGGTATGGCATACCACACAACATCATCACTGACAATGACACAAACTTTGCCAAAAGGTGCTTTGGCTCGTTTCTGCGTGATGCAGGGCATCCGACTGGACTAAGCGTCCGTTGACCATTCGCAGTCAAACGGCCAAGTCGAGCGAGCAAACGACCTCATCTTGTCTGGCATCAAGCCCCGACTGGTCGAGCCTCTGGAGCGTTCGACCGGCTGTTGGCTCGACGAGCAGCCGTCCGTCCTCTGGAGTCTGCGCACAACTCCAAACAAGTCAACCGGCTTCACACCTTTCTTCCTCGTCTATGGTGCCGAAGCCGTCATCCCAACGGACATAGAATTCGACTCCCCCCGAGTCACCATGTACACCGAGGAGGAAGCAAAAGAAGCACGAGAACCCGGCATCGATCTGCTGGAAGAGGGACGAATGTTGGCACTCAGTCAGTCCACCATCTACTAGCAGAGCCAACGCTGATACTACAATCAAAAGGTCAAGCCAAGATTCTTCCAAGAGGGAGACCTTGTGCTCCGGCTGATCCAGCAAACAGCCGGCCAGCACAAGCTCTCGGCACCTTGGGAAGGCCCCTTCATCATCAGCAAGGTGTTGGGCAATGACTCCTACTACCTGATCGATGCACGGAAGCCTCGAGCACGCAAAAGGGACGAGTCCGGCAAGGAGACAGAGCGTCCATGTAATGCAAACCTCCTTCGAAGGTTTTACAGTTGATGCAGTATGTACCACGCCAACTTTTCTATTAAGTACGGAGACTCTGGGTCCATCGAGAAGAGCTCGCGGGCTACCCTCTTTTATCTATATGATAAGTATGAGGCCTATGAATGTGTTATTGCATTATTCCGCCTGGCACCGGGTTCGACTAGTCGGCTTGGGGGCTCGCCGCCTTGTACTATGCGGTGCTTCCTACAGCCAGACAAGTAGTGTGTTGACACCTAAGCCTCCTCCTGCCAGAAGCTGCAGCTCGTACAGCGACTGTCCGGTGGGCAGGAGTTAAAGGCAGAAAGGGTGTCCGCATGAAAAATGGTTAAGGACCCAAAGCATGCACATAGTCCAAGCCGGCTTCCCGCCCACCGATCGGCTGCTGAGCAGCCGGCCGCCCAGTTTCTACATAACTTGCTAAAATACTCTAATCGGCTAAGTACTTACCTTCCCAAAGCAGCCAAGTACTTGAACCAGCCGCAGTCCGCGGAGCGGCTGTTTGGCTGGCAAGACGGCAGCCCAGGGAAGGCGGCAAAGGAAAAAAGCCAAGGAGCAGAAAGCAAGGAAAGATAGAACTCAGCAAAAATATTTACATATCAAAAGGCCCTTGGCCAGCATTCAACAGAAGTTTGAAATATATCCCGCGGGTGGAGTTGTGCAAAGTTAACAAAGTTTGTCGAGACTGATAAGCAGGTAAAAACAAAAGATAAATTGGCAGCCTAGGGAGCAGCGGACGGGTCCGGTGGAACAGTGGAGTCGGTAGTGCCGGTTGGTGGAGCGACCGGCTGGTCAGTCTCCGCTTGGTCGCCGTCTGCAGCAGTCGGCTCACTCGTGCGTAGCTCGTCGTTGGAGGCGCGGTCGAGCTGAGGCTGGCCGTTCGCTCCAACCTCTGGCGCTTCCTCGTCACTTTCCTCGTCCTCCTCGCCTTCTCCCTCGTCGCTGGAATCAATCACTTCGGCCGAGTCCTTGCCGTCCTCTGGGTCCAACCCGAACCACTCCGGTGGCGCTTCAGCGCAGTTCTCAGCCAGATCGGGAACAAAGACGCTGGTGTTGGTGTACTCAGCGATCACCGCGGCATGCTTGACAAGATCCTGCTCCACCACCACTAGCTCCTCCTGGGCCTCCTGCCGAAACATGGCCAACTGGGCTAGGTTCAGCCTAGGGTACCATGCCATGACGAACTCCAGGGCCCGGCGTGCTCCAGCCCGGGCCGAGGAACCCTTCCAAGCCTCAAGATGGTCGGCCGCCACCTCCAGCCAGTCGGCAGTCCGACTGGGGGTGCACGGAGCCGGCATGTCTGGCCACAGGGCGGAGATTGCCTGGGCCCTGACGCGCTGAAGACGGCGCATCATCCGATGAGCCGGCCGAAGACGGGCCTGGATGCTGAGAAGCTGCTCACTAAGACTCCGGGGGGCGTTGGCAGCAATCTGCGCACCTTCGGCTCTCCGCTCCTCGCGATAGGCCTCAATGGCCTGGTTGGCGTCGCCGGAATGACCAGGGAAGAAGTCTGCCCAGGCAAAAAAGGCAAAGAAACCAGAAGTCAGAAGCTAGAAGCTGACCTGATCAAATAGCCGGCAGATCAAGGAAAGGAAAAAGAAGAAAGCCTACCGTCAACCATGTCTTCAACCTTGCCGAAGCCGGCAGAAAGCAATGCCTTCTTGTCGGCCCAGGTGGAGCATTCGATATCAAACTCAACAAGAAGACTGGACTCTTTCACCTCCGCCTCCGCCTCCCTCTGGACCTTCCGGAGAAGATCCGCCTACTCCGTCAGCTGCTTGACCAACCGGTCACGCTCCTAGGCCAGCTCGTTGCGCTCCGCCTCCTTGGCGCGCAACGTGGTGTTGGCTTCGCCCAGCAGCTGCTGCAAGGTAGCGTTGGCCTCTACGAGGACAGAGAAAGAAAAGACGTCGGCAACCAACAGAAAAGAAGTAAAGTCGCCGGGGAGATACGGCTCGATTGCTTAGCAGTCGACCCGAATCTCGGGGACTACAGCCCGCGGGTGCGCCAGTGCGCACCCGTACAGAGAGAAGACGAAGACTTACGCCGGCTCTACGCCAAGCCAGCGGTCCGCTGGTCCAGCTCTCGGACATTGGAGTTGAAGGCAGCTGCGCGAAGGTTGTGATAATCCTACAGTAAAGATATTAGACCATGTTAGTACTCGGAGCTTGCCATTTAAAGTTCTGAGCCACCTGCTCGGCAACCGGCCCAAAACTCGGGGACTACACCCAGTGGGTGCGCTGGCGTGCCCCCACAGAGAAGTACAAGAATCAGGAATGAAGAAGTAAGAAACATACCCGAATGGCCGCTCGCGAGTCCAAAAATGCCTTGTTGCAGTGCTTGAGAGCGTCGGCCTCAGCTCGGAGCTTGGCCTAGACGTCTAGGATCGCCTTATTTAAGGTTCCTGATCCGCCTCCCCACACCTAGTCAACGGGCGCGGCGCTGGTCGCTTCGACATCTGGGATCGATGAGCTCGCAATGCTGGCTTCAAGCGGCCATGGCGCTGAGGCCGCCTTTGCAAAACGACGGCGCGTCGGTGTGAGGGCCTCAGGAGTCGGGCCCGTCACCACCTCGTTTCCGGCTGGTGGCGCTGGCACGGCGGCCGGTTGCTTATCTTGCGCCCCTCCAGATGGCGGTGGTGGAGGAACGGCCACGTCCGGCATGACGACATCGTCGCCGTCCCTCTCCATGATCGGGTGCTCGTTGCCGGCTCCCGCAGTCGGCGCCGTGAACTCTGGTGGAGGCGGCGCTGAGTTCAGGGGAACGACGAACATCGGCTCATGGCGACGTGCGGCTTCTTCAAGCCGCTTCTCCGCGGCGGCATTGGCCTCAGCCTCCGCCAGCTTCTTCAGCGCGGCGGCCTCCGCCTTGTCTGCCTCCGCCTTCTGCAGGCGGGCGGCCTCCCGCTCCTCGCGCGCTTCACGCGCGTTTCATTCTCGTGCCTCCCGAAGGTCGGTTGCGGGATCGATTCACCGTCTGGTGGTGGAGGTCTCCGCTGACCCAATGACGGAGGCGGAGGCCGACTTTCTCAAGTGAGAGCGGAGCCCTAAGTCAAGAAAAACGAAGGGAGGAAACTCAGACAGAATCAACAAGGAAGAAAAACATAAGGAAAGATGCTTACGCCGACACCATAGGAGGCGCCTTCGGAAGCTTCTGGAATTTGGCTGTCTTCGCGGCGGCCTCCTTCTGCTTGGTCGCAAGGATTGGGTTCTTGACCTTCTTTGGCGCGCTGCCAAATAAGGTGAATCCTTGTTTGCGCTTGCGCGTGTCGTCTTGCGTGGTCGGCGCGGCGGAGGAACCCGCGACCGCCTTGTCGACCCCCCGCATGTGGCGCGGCGCGTCCTCCTCCTCGAAGTCATCCGACCACGTCTCGACACCGCCCCCTTCTTCGGAACCGCCTGCTTCATAGACGCCGCCTGTGGCGTCATCTTCCAAGGCTGCCGCCCCCAAGTCGGGGTCATCCACATCACTCAACATGCAACAAAGAGTCACTCCAAAGTCGCTAATAGCGGAGAACAAACGAAGAGATTATGGTAGGCTACGAAACCACCTCAAAGTTATCCTTTCTGATCGATCTATTCAAGAGTCCGTAGTAAAATAACATGAAGCTATTCTTTCCGTTCGATCTATCATAGATTTCATACTAGAATAACACCTTAAGACACAAATCAACCAAAACCCTAATGTCACCTAGATACTCCAATGTCACCTCAAGTATCCGTGGGTATGATTATACGATATGCATCACACAATCTCAGATTCATCTATTCAAACCAACACAAAGTACTTCAAAGAGTGCCCCAAAGTTTCTACTGGAGAGTCAAGACGAAAACATGTGCCAACCCCTATGCATAGGTTCATGGGCGAAACTCGCAAGTTGATCACCAAAACATACATCAAGTGGATCAATAGAATACCCCATTGTCACCACGGGTATCCCACGCAAGAAATACATCACGTTTTCTCAAATCCTTAAAGGCTCAATCCAATAAGATAACTTCAAAGGGAAAACTCAATCCATTACAAGAGAGTAGAGGGGGAGAAACATCATAGGATCCAAATATAACAGCAAAGCCCGCGGTACATCAAGATCGTACCACCTCAAGAACACGAGAGAGAGAGAGATCAAACACATAGCTACTGGTACATACCCTCAGCCCCAAGGGAGAACTACTCCCTCCTCGTCATGGAGAGCACCGGGATGATGAAGATGGCCACCGGAGAGGGATTCCCCCTCCGGCAGGGTGCCGGAACGGGTCTAGATTGGTTTTCGGTGGCTACGGAGGCTTTTGGCGGCGGAACTCCCGATCTATTGTGCTCCCCCGATGTTTTTAGGGTATATGGGTATATATGGGAGGAAGAAGTATATCAGTGGATCTCCGGGTTGTCCACGAGGCAGGGAGGCGCGCCCAGGGGGGTGAGCGCGCCCCCACCCTCATGGGCAGCCCGGGACTCTCCTGGTCCATCTCCGATACTCCGTGGGCTTCTTCTGGTCCAAAAATAAGTTCTGTGAAGTTTTAGGTCAATTGGACTCCATTTGATTTTCCTTTTCGGTGATACTCTAAAACAAGGAAAAACAGAAACTGGCGCTAGGCTCTGGGTTAATAGGTTAGTCCCAAAAATAATATAGAAGTGTATAATAAAGCCCATAAACATCCAAAACAAATAATATAATAGCATGGAACAATAAAAAATTATAGATACGTTGGAGACGTATCACCTTCACACATCGTGACGAAGGCGGACAGGAACATCACGGTGTTGGGCCTGATGTGATGCGGTTGGAGATGATAGATCTCAAGGAACAAGCGGAGAAAGCCACTCGCCGACAGGCCAAAGCCACGAAAGTGCGAGTGGAAGACGACCCGCTCACCCTCCCCCGGCGCCGTCGAAATCTCCCCCTTTGGAGGCACGCGCGCCTTCATGTGGCCCACGCCGGGAAGGCACCGCGTGTTGCGGAGAAAGGCAATGTGGTCCTCGTTGACGTTCGACCCGTCCCAGTCTCCACCCCTCTCGCGCGCCATGAAGAGCTCGACGAGGTAAATGGGGTGGCGTGGTGCTGAGGATTGGTGCAGGGCCAAGAGGGCCCGGGGCGGAAGTGCTCGACGGAGACGAGCAGCGGCGGCACTCTGGCGCAGTTCGGGGGCGCTGCGGCGGGAGGAGGAAGAAAGAGACGAGAATGGGGTAGGAGGGCGCGCGTGCTCCGCTGCTCCCCCTCCTCCCCCTAATTATAGACGATGGGCTATGAAGCCGAGGGGCGGGGCGGGGGTTCGTGGGATTAACTGTGCCCACGACCACGCATCCCCATGTTTATTGCGCGAGTTACTGCGTGCAGTAACTCCGCGAAAAAGCTCTACCAACTGCCTTGGCCGCAGCGGATCTGCTCGTGTGCCGAGGCTCGGTAGTGGCGGGCCCAGCCTGCTGTCGCGTCCCATCGCACGCGTGGGCTAGCAGGCTGGCCCGGCTGGCTGAAGCCACGTGGCGTGCCCGCAATGGGTGGCGGGCTTGGAGGCTTAGCTAGCACGCCACCCAGCCCCCGCCTTTGTGTTCGAAGTTTTCAGACAAGTCCGTCTGGTCGTGGCCGACTCCTTCCAGGATGCCTACCGGGTGTCGGATGTGACTCCTGTCCAAAGAACTCGGAGAAGGAAACTGCCGAGGCTTCTCGTCTCGTCTCGTTATAGAAGACGAGACAGGATGTGGCTACAGGGTAGCCCATCTCCCCCATACCCAGGGCAAGGTGCGGCCACAGTGCCCCGTACAGGAGGAGATCTCCACACGACGCGGTACTGTTGCCACTCCACCCTTGACATCACTCCTGACAGGCGGAGCCCTGTTCCCACGACGACCTGTCGGTACGGCCTGCAGACAGCTGGCCCTACCAGGCAGCAAGAGCCCAGAAGACGGCGGAAGCCAGACCAGTCGGACCCAAGGGAGGCCGGCCTCTAGCAGGCGGCCCCCTCCTCCCTCGAGGTCCGTGCGCCATTAAACAAATGAGACATGGCGTGGCTACAGTGATCTCCCACCAGGTGGCGGGATTGTAGCCACGCTCCCATGACCAAGTACGAGTCATTAGCGTAACAGCTACAGTAACCAGCAGCCGGCAAGACCCATGAGCGGTGGGAGTGGCCTGTCGGCTCCGTACCAGACCAGCCGGCGGGGCCCACCAGGCGGCGGAGAAGCCGGCGACCAGGGACAATGACAGCTGGGTCCTAAACCCGACTAGATTACCATTATACCCTTGGGGGTAGGCCTATATAAACTCCCAAGGCACCCATGCAAAGGGTTCTGAACTTGTTAGACCTAGACTCATACCCAGAGGAAGGAGAGAGCAAGCCTTCAATCTTCTACCTCTAGCATATAGCTCAAGGAGCACGATTGTACACACTAGTGCCTTAGTGGACATGCGGAGACCCCGCAGAGCAGGACTAGGGGTGTTATCTCCTAGGAGAGCCCCGAACCTAGGTAAAGTACGCCGATGTTCGTGTCTACGCCTCATCCCGCTTCCGGGCACCAGCGACGTTCTACTCGCTCCCACCATGATAAGACATTCTTTGGCATATGTCGCACCCAACCCCCTACAACATTTATACAAGTTTTCATACAACAACAATTTAGAGATTGTTTTTACATCACAATGAGTAACTACATCACTGGGTGAAAGAACCGTGGACTAGTTTCAAGTGGATGGACATCCACTTGAAAATAATCCGCGGTTCTTTCACCCAATGATATAATAAATATCATCGTCGTCATCATCATCATATCATTAACAACTTATCATGATAATACATCATTGTCATATAACACCTCCTCATGATCATCGTTTTCATCAATGACACATCACATAGCAAGTTGGTCACTAGTCATAATCACAACTACTCGTCATCATCAACTCTAACACATTGTACCACATAATAAACATTATCTTAGGACCTACTACATTCTCTTAGGACCTACTATATTCTCTTAGGTAAAATAGCATAAAACAAGACAGCCCCTGACTCTCCATTATGGATAATGGAGATTATCCCGTCTCCAATTCTTGCCTTTCGCACAAAGTTGCTTCCAAGAACCTCCTTACGACTGTCCATACATTTTTTCCATTGTTTGATTATCATGTGTCCACCGGTTTTAGAAATCCGGTATGGACAGGTGAGATTCGTAGGATGACATGGCTGTATGTTCAAAACATCAAGGCGACCATTCTGATATATCAAATGAGGCACACAATCATCCAGGATTTTCTGTTGAAAAACATAGTAATAACTTCGTAGTTAGCAATGTAGTTAAGTTTTAAAAGAATTTATGCAAAAGATGCATGGATGTCGTAATAAGAAAAAAATTACCATGGCATCTCCATGGACGTTACGGTAGTTCAACAGGTGCGCTAGTGGCACGTATTGACCATAATGTGGAGGAGTTTTATTATAGATATTGTAATTCTCTAGATCAGTACAAAATGCGATCAGATGCTTTTTCTCCTGATAAGTTAACTCAGAGCCATCGGTGTAGTAGGTTCTGTCTACCATGTTCCGCACACTGTTTGAACAATGAAAATAAGCTGTCAAGTATTTTGAAATGAACAATATAAATTAGTTAATAACTATGTTTGAGAAACTCACATAGCGGTAGAATTGGAAGCGTATCAGCAAGGACCTAAATGTTCAAATTGTCTTGGTCGATGTAAGGATCACCAAGATCCATGGTGACAAACATACCCTCTTGAAAATCATACATCGTGCAAAGTGCTTCCCAACCCGGGCAACCAAAATAGGATACACTCTCAGAATTGTATAGATTTACCTCAAAATCCATACCATGATGGGTCCTTAGGTTAATTTTCTTTGTTTCATTCCTATCATGATCTTCAAAACCCATCCTCTCCAAGACATAGCGTCTTGCATGGCATGGGATAAGCTAGTCGAATTGTAAAAGACGAAAATTACACGTTGAAGTAGTAGAAGTCGAGCTTAATTACGAAAAAACACTTTGCGTCGTAGCTTACCGTATCACAATCGAAGGCCTCCTCGAGCTTAATGCTGAAGCGCCGACCTTCATCCATGTGAGGCTTGTCGCAGAAACCCCGGTCATCATGGCACCAGTCGCACTCCCCCGGGAGACTTTTGTTGTCCGAGTACGACATTTCCTATGTTCATAATTCAAATATTAAACTTGTACAATTAAATATATGTACTAAAAAACCTAAATTAGATCATTATTATTCATCACGGGTTGACTATCGATCTGTCAAGTCTTTTCTTGTTCGCTTAGTGCATTACACCCCATGACAACAGTCGGGATTCTTCGGCCTCGACAAACTTCAAGTCAACCCGAAATATCGTTTAATTATCTTTCTTAAAAATCTAGGCCACTCGATATTTCCTACATATTCTAGAACAAGTCATTCCAAAATTCACGGAAAATTCCGGCATGACCTTTGCTAAAACAGGACATATCGAGCGCCTGAAATTTGCCGGAACAGAAATTAATCAACACTCCGGCGAGGCCACTCGGAGATGTAACATGAACATGACCGGCCACTTGGGCAACCACATATTCTATTGGAGCAACACAAGATATACATGTTTTTATCTACATCATATCTTATAGGACTCGTATTGACATGGAGATTTGGCTGGTCTCACCTCGAGGTCGGAGGGGGTCGGTGACGGGGACGACGGCGGAGATGATGGAGGGGCTCCTTGATTTCTGCAAAAATAAAAACCCTATAAGTTATCACTAATACATCCCGAATAGTATCATACATATAACATCACTAATACAACTAAAACCCTAGCGAACGACATCTATGCGGGAATAATTTCTTAAACTAAAAAAATAACAACAAATGTGACATGTTCAACTAGTTCTTACTGAATATACACTTACTATAAATAGAAATAACCTAATTCTTTCTAAAAATAAACTAGTTCAACTAGTTATATTAATTTTCTTACTAAAAATACATTAGTTTTATTAATTCAACTAGTTCTTACTAAAACTAAACTAGTTCAACTAGTTTATTAATTTACTTACTAATTATTTTAAACACTTACTAAAAATAGTTAAAAAACGACATTATACAATAGTAAAAAACTATAGTGAAAAACAGAAAAAGAGATGGAGGGAGGAGAGGAAGGGAGGAGGAGAGAGGAGGAGGGGGAGGAGGCCGGTGGGATCGGAGGAGGAAGGGGCGGGGGAGGAGGGGGAGGGGGCGACCGGAGGAGGAGGAGGGAGGGGGAGGGGGCGGCCTGAGGAGGAGGGAGGTGGTGGGGGTAGAGGGGGAGGGGCGGCCGGAGGAGGAGGAGGGAGGGGGCAGCCGAAGGAGGAGGGAGAGGGGCGGTGGTAGGATGGCGACCGGAGGAGGAGGGGGAGGAGGGAGTACCTCGGCGAGGAGCAGCGCGACGGCGGCAGACGACGGGTTCGGCGCGGGCGAGAGCGAGAGAGAGGGAGTGAGTGTGCAGGGTGAACCGCTCTAGGATAAGGTAAGTCTAGCAGTAGCGCGTTTTAGAGAAACAAGCTACTGCTATGGGCCGTAGCAGTAGCGCTGGTCAGTAGTACACGCTACTGCTATGTGGGGCTAGCCATCTGCGCCCAGTACAAATATAGTAGTAGCGCAGTTTCGCGGAACGCGCTGCTGCTAAAGTAGTAGTAGTAGTAGCGCGGTTTATTTAAAAATGCTACTACTAAGTAGTAGTAGCACCCTGTTTTGTCCAGCGCTACTTCTAAGATGTTGTGTATAAGGTTTTCCCTAGTAGTGTTAGTTTGAGTTTTTGTTTTATTTACTTTCATGATGCAAATAAAGAAAAGAAATAAAGAAAGAAAAAGAGAAAGGAAATAAATGAAGAAAGGAAATAAATCAATAAGATCATATACTAATCCTATGGTAGGTGATGACACCACATAAGGAAAAGTATAAGTACAAAATTTTATTAGAGATTGACAAACATAGCATTAGTCAATGATGCAACTCATGAAAGAATTAACAAGGGAAGAGAAGATTCACATATAGATATACTATCCAAGAATTTTTTTGTGATTGTGAGCCCTCATCAAAATATTATATGACAAAATTGTTGACATTGGACAAGGAAGACAACTTAATGGTTTATGTTTGTTTATATTCACATAGAAGTCATATTGTCATAGATCCTTTAACATGTGGTGCTTTCCCCCTATCTTTGCTAGCCAAAAATTATGTACTAAGTAGAGATACTACTTGTGCATCCAAAAACCCTTAAACCCAAATCTTTTTCAAGTGTCCACCATACCTACCTATGGATTGAGCAAGATCCCTCAAGTAAGTTGTCGTCGGTGCAAAAAGGCAATAAAAATTCCTTCTAAATGTGTGAGATCATTTAGTGTAAGAGAAAATTGAGCGTTGTACGAACTTGGATGACAAAGAATAAAAGCGACAGACTGCATAATAAAGGTTGTCATCTTAAGGGGCAATATAACGTGACATTCTCCTGCACTAAGGGTTTGAGCATCCAAACAATTAAGCGCATGACAACCTCTGCTTCCCTCTGGGAAGGGCCTATCTTGTACTTTTATGAATTTACTTTTATGCAAAGAGTCAAAGTTTTCCTTCTATTCCTTTTTATTTTCTCTTCTGTAAAGCATCATGTGGTGAGGAAAGATCTAGGCACATATGTCCAGTTGAATATAGATAGCATGAGTTATTATTGTTGACATCACCCTTGAGGTGAGTATGTTGGGAGGCAAAACTATAAGCCCCTATATTTCTATGTGTGCGGTTGAAACGTTTTTCTCATGGGTACAAGGTGAGAGTGTTAGCAATCATAGAATACTATATGATGTTTGAGTATATGGACTTGCTTTAAAGGCTCCGGCACGTAACTCTTCCTAAAAAGATGATGAATTGTAGTTGCAAAGTTGACTGAGAACATAGTTTGTTGGTTTCTAATAGAGTTTTTGCTTTATACTTCAATTATGTGATGAACTGTTACTTATTCATAGGAAGTATATGATGCAAGTTTTATGATAAAAGTCCTAAGTTTAATTTTGTTGTTGTTATAGTAATCAACATGATGCTTCTATGTCCGTATTTTGTTTTTATCAACACCTCTCTCTCAAAGCATGTGGACTTGTTTTTCGATTTTGGTTTTCTCTTGAGGACAAGCGAGGTCTAAGCTTGGGGGAGTTGATACATCCATTTTGCATCATGTTTCCTTGCTGTTATTTACAATGTTTTTATCCGTAATAATGCTTTTTAGAGTAATTCTAATGCATTTTCTCTCATAATTTACAACACACCAAGAGGGAGAATTCTGGCAGCTGGAAATCTGGACCTGGAAAAGCTTCGTCAGGACACCTATTCTGCACAACTCCAAATGAGCTAAAACTTTACGAAGAATTATTATGAATTATTTGAGGAATATTGGAGCCAATAAACACCAGAGGGGGGCCACCAGGTGGGCACAACCCACCTGGGCGCGCCCTGGTGGGTTGTGGCCTCCTCGGCCCACCTCCGGTGCCCATCTTCTGGTATATAAGTGTTTTTGACCTAGAAAAAATCAGGACATGACTTTTGGGATGAAGCGCCACCGCCTCGAGGCGGAACTTGGGCAGGAGCACTTTTGCCCTCCGGCGGAGCAATTCTGCCGGGGGAACTTCCCTCTCGGAGGGGGAAATCATCGTCATCATCACCACCAACAACTCTCCCATCTTGGGGAGGGCAATCTCCATCAACATCTTCACCAGAACCATCTCATCTCAAAACCTAGTTCATCTCTTGTATTCAATCTTGTTACCGGAACTATAGATTGGTGCTAGGGGGTGGCTAGTAGTGTTGATTACATCCTGTAGTTGATTACCATATGGTTTATTTGGTGGAACATTATATGTTCAGATCCATTATGCATATTAATACCCCTCTGATCATGAGCATGTTTATTTTTTGTGAGTAGTTACCTTTGTTCTTGAGGTCACGGGATAAATCATGTTGCAAGTAATCATGTGAATTTGATATGTGTTTGATATTTTGATGGTATGTATGTATGTTGTTATTCCCTTAGTGGTGTCATGTGAACGTCGACTACATGACACTTCACCCTATTTGTGCCTAAGGGAATGCATTGTGGAGTAGCAAATAGATGATGGGTTGCGAGAGTGACAGAAACTTAAACCCCAGTTTATGCGCTATTCCGCCAGGGACCGATTGGATCCTAGAGTTTAATGCTATGGTTATAATTTATTCATAATACTTTTCTCATAGTTGCGGATGCTTGCGGGAGGGTTACTCATAAGTAGGAGGTTTTTTCAAGTAAGAACATCACCTAAGCACCGGTCCACCCACATATCAAATTATCAAAGTAGTGAACACAAATCGAACCAACATGATGAAAGTGACTAGATGAAATTCCCGTGTACCATCAAGAACGCTTTGCTTATTATAAGAGAACATTTTGTCCTGTCCTTTGCCTCAAAAGGATTGGGCTACCTTGTTGCATACTTGTTACTATTATCGTTACTTGCTTGTTACAAATTATCTTGCTATCAAACTACTAGCTACTTACAGTTTCAGCACTTGCAGACATCAGCTTACTGAAAACTACTTGTCATTTCCTTCTGCTCCTCGTTGGGTTCGACACTCTTACTTATCGAAAAGAGCTACAATTGATCCCTTATACTTGTGGGTCATTAGAGGATGAGCAGGAATTAAGCTTGGGGATGCGTGATATGTCTCCAATGTATCTATAATTTTTGATTGTTCCATGCTATTATATTTTTGGGACTAACCTATTAACCTAGAGCCCAGTGCCAGTTTCTATTTTTCCTTGTTTTTGAGTTTTGCAGAAAAGGAATATCAAACGGAGTCCAAATGAGCTGAAAATTTACGGTGATTTTTTATGGACCAGAAGAAGCCCTCGAAGAAAAAGAGTTGGGCTAGAAGAGCCATGAGGCAAACACAAGAGTGGAGGGTGCGCCCCCCTAGGGCGCGCCCCCTGTCTTGTCGTCGCCTTGTGGACCCCCTTACTTGTTCCCGATGCCAAAAATTCCTATAAATATAGAAACCACTAGAAATAAACCAAGATCGGGAGTTCCACCGCCACAAGCCTCTGTAGCCACGAAAAACCAATCGGGAGCCCGTTCCAGCACCCTGTCGTAGGGGGAAACCATCACCGGTGGACATCTTCATCATGCCGACGCTCTCGATGATGAGGGAGTAGTTCACCCTCGGGGCTGAGGGTATGTACCAGTAGCTATGTGTTTGATCTCTCTCTCTCTCTTTGTCTCTCTCGTGTTCTTGATATGGCACGATATTGATGTACCACAAGCTTTGTTATTATAGTTGGATCATATCATGTTTCTTCCCCTCTATCTTCTTCTGATGAATTGAGTTTTACCTTCGAAGTTTCACTATTATTGGATTGAATACTATTATGGATTTCAGAACACTTGATGTATGTCTTGCGTGGGATACCCGTGGTGACAATGGGGTGTTCTATTGATTCATTTGATGTATGTTTTGGCACTCAACTCATGGATTCCTGAGGTGACATTGGGGTAATCTATGCATATGATTTGATGCACGTTTTTGTCCTTGTTTCTCTAGTAGGAATCTTGGGGCACTCTTTGAGGTTCTTTGTGTTGGATCGAATATTATGAATCTGAAGTTTTTCATGCATCTCATATAATTGACCCACGGATACTTGTGGTGAAATTGGAGTATCTAGGTGACATTAGGGTTGATTGATGTGTGTCATATTTTGTTATTTTACTACTAACTCTAAGGCTGTTTGTGAGACTTATAGGAATAGCTGAATGGATTGATCGAAAAGAATAACTTTGTGGTGGTTTCGTACCTTACAAGCAATTTCATCTTATGTTCTCCATGATAGGAACTTTGGAGTGACTTTTGTCGCACGCTGAGGGAGTGCCATATGATTTAATTATTTTATCGTTGTTGAGAGAACTTGCACTTGTGAAAGTATGAACCCTAGGCCTTGTTTTCAAGCATTGCAATACCGTTTTCGCTCACTTTTACTACTATTTACCTTGTTGTTTTTATATTTTCAGATTACAAAAACCTATATCTATTATCCATATTACACTTGTATCAGCATCTCTTCGCCGAACTAGTGCACCTATACAATTTACCATTGTATTGGGTGTGTTGGGGACACAAGAGACTCTTTGGTATTTGGTTGTAGGGTTATTTGAGAGAGACCATATTCATCCTATGCCTCCCACTGATTGATAAACCTTAGGTCATCTACTTGAGGGAAATTTGCTACTATCCTACAGAACTCTGCGCTTGGAGGCCCAACACGAGTCTATAAGAAGAAGGTTGCGTAGTATACATTAGGTACTTATGGAGTTGGATTTAGGACAAATGGAGGCTCGTGGGACCCACAAGCTCACAACACACGCCCCTTGAGCTTGTGGCTCCTAGGTGGCCCCCCTCTAGTAGTTCTCTTCACCAATATTTTTTTATATTCTAGAAATATTATCCATAAATTTTTATCTCAATCAAAAGAGCTTGGCTTGAGGCTGAGTAGCTGAAGGCGTCGTCGCTGGAAAGGGCTAGGCTGCTCGCCAAAGAGTAGAAGACCCGCATGGCTGCTCAGGTGCGTCATTCGAGCTAATGCAGCAAAGGAAGAACTGCGAGAGGCTACAGAGATAACTGCTAGGAAGCCCTATCTTGTTAAGTGTGTCTTCAGTCGTGAAGCATTTGCCGAGCTGACACAACTTTGGCATGCGTTAGGAGCCTTCTCAGATTTTTCGTGGAGCATGGAGGAGTCCTGCTAGCACTTCCATGTGAGCACCGACCCGGCCAAGCAGAAGGCCTTCTGGCTGTAGTTCCACAACTCAACACGCCAGAGGTCTTTGGCGATAGGCTAAAGCAAGTGGTGGAGCTGCATCGGGTGGCCAAGTGATGGTGTCCTGGACTAGGGGGTGCACACCACGTCAGCTCGCCATTCATGGGTCAGGCCGAGGACCCACCCATAACTGAAAAATGGGCCCCGCATGCCCTGGACCTTGGTGTGATCAAGATGAAGATCTCTGAAGATTTTGATACACTTTAAGGCATATTTGAATGATCAACATGTTTAACCCTAGATTGTAACCGCCCATGTTTAAATCCTAGATGCCCCCGGTGCCTACATAACTCGAGGGATTTTAGTTGATAGAGGGGACTTGAAGGTTTGAGAGCATAGAACTCATCTATACGATCTCGAGGTAGATCATACTATACTATGTACCCCTCCACAATCAATATAGCAAAGAGCAGGACGTAGGGTTTTACCTCTTTGAGAGGGCCCGAACTTGGGTAAAACACTGTGTCCTTATTCTTCATGTTTCCATCTTGCTCAGACCATCAGCTTGGGACCCCCTACCTGAGATCCGCCAGTTTTAGCACCGACATTGGTGGCCCATGCAGGTCCCGCTGCGTGATTATAGGAGCTCGATGTTGAATCTTCTTATAAGTGACAACATTGGCTACATGGATAACTTCATCCCTGGCCAGCATTTTTCCTTTGGCAGCATCGTGTTGCACGCTAACTCGACTAGTCACTTATACTTATTATATGCGTTGAGATTTCCCCAAAGAGGAAGGGTGATGTATTATAGTAGCAGATAGTTTTCCCTTACTTAAGAACCAAGGTTATCGAACCAGTAGGAGACTCACGCAGAGAAATGTCAACATCACTAATTGCTTGTATCTGCATTGGTATTTCCCTGAAGAGGAGAGGATGATGCAACACAACAACGGTAAGTATTTTCCCTCAGTTATGAAACCAAGACTATCAATCTAGTAGGAGAACCAAGCAACACTATGTAAACAGTACCTGCACACAAATATCAAATACTTGCAACCAACACATAAGAGGGGTTGTCAATCCCTCCTCGGTATTGAGATAGACTAAATTGTATGAGATTGGATAAATAGATCTAGCAAAACACAAAACAAAATAAATAAAGGAAAAGTCTAGCAAGATATTTTTGGGTTGTTGGAATAATAGATATAAAAATAATATGATAGAAGATAGACCCAAGGGTTGTAGATTCACTAGTGGCTTCTCTCGAGAAAATAGCATGCGATGGGTAAACAAATTATTGTTGGAGGGACAGATGGCGCTCCCACCTCCCACCTCCCACCTCGGCGCTCCCACCACCCCTCCGGCGATCTTCACCCCTCTCCATTGATTTCTTGTTCCTTTCCGGCCATCTTGTCCGACATCTTCTCTGGATCAAGGCAATACCCATCTCCTATGGGTTCTTCTGGTGGATCTACCCTTGGCTTGGATTTCTCTAAGGGTAGGGTTTTCTCTGATGAAGTTTTCAGATCTACTGGTCATACAATTCATCCGATGGTAAGAGGGAGGGCTTTCATTGTGATCATGTCTTTCAGTAGGCACGCCTTTCGCCTTTCAGAAGATTCTGTGGCAGCGGCGCTGGAAGCTGCGCTTGGTGGATCGGCAATTGATCTTTGGGTTAGTCATATTAAGGACAAAGGTTTTTCATTTCAAGTCTCATGCAAGAAGGTTGGCTTCATTATCATGGATCTACGCTCTTTTACTTGTGATTTGTTCAAGTGTTACTTCCATCTTTGGGGTAATGGATGACCCAATTGGGTTCGAGAACTTAAGATCTGGCGAAAGGAATGTGATGCTGAATGGATTCTGATTAGTCCAACTAAGCATAGGTCCTCGTTAGGTCTCATGGCGATGCATAATCCCCCGGTTCGATCATCTCTCAAATCCTCAAATTCTACAAGTAAGAAGCTATCTTTTGCCACGTTTGAAAAGTATTCTGCTTGCAAGGGCTATAGATATCCAGCTACTCAGAATTGCATTGATGCTATAGTTGATGGAGGGTATAATCTTTCTGCTCATGAGCGTGTAGTCATTCGACAACCTCCTGCTCTTGACTTGCATTGGACGGTGGCTAAGCCACCCATCGTGTTTGGTACAGTTAACTTGTCGCCGGAGTTACACCGGCTGGCCGTTGTGCCTCCATCTGGTTCGGTTTTTGTGGATCCGCAGCCCGTGATTTCTGGTAATCTCTTGGCGCAAATTGAGGAAGCGGGAACCACTTTAATTCAAAATGGGTGTTTAGCATCGGGCCCATCTCAGTTGGTCAGCCCACAAAGTGAGGGCTCAATGACTCACGGTTCTCTTGCTTCTGGTGGGCTTGAAGCTGGCCCATCTGCTTCTGGGGCTCCCGATTTCGGGCTGGTTTCTTCTGTGTGCCAGGGCCCGGAGGGCGATTCGATAGAAATCCCATCTACACAAGAGGCAGCCCGGCAATTTGACGCCATGGTCGATGACATGGTGGCCCGAGTTTTAACATGTACTGTATGCACTCAGAAGGGCCACATGGCAGTCTCTTGTGGAATGCGAGCGGTCTGCTCAGCTTGCTTCCCTGTGGGTCACTGTAGACACGAGTGTAATGATTTTGCCCGGTCTCATGGATTGGTTTGGAGGCAGAGCTCGCTGCAACAAAGCGCGAGTATTTCAGAATCCTCACCTGATCAGGGGAAGGGAGCCGGAGTTATTGGGATATCTAGTCCTGTCACATCGCCACTGCCCACATTGCTCCAATCTCCTCCCCTTCCTGCCAAAGAAACCCCCTGCTCTTCCAAAGAAACCCTCTGCTCATCGCCGCTGCAGCCGGCCATGGAGAATTTTGAGCTCGACCCGCATCGCCTTGTGCCACCGGGGCATCATATCATTGATGGTGGGGATCGGTGTCTACCCCGCACCTTCTTCACGCCGGCGACTCGCCCCCCTCTACGCCATGAAGATTACATGGTTGCTGAGGTTATGCTAGCTCCGGATGGACCCCTCGGGCCTGTCAGAGAGGAAGTGGTTCAGTTTCTTCAGAACAGAGGTACATTTGTCTGCTTTGCTCAGTCATGGTTTCATGGGGTCAGTCTGTTTCAAGTTCGGGATCCGTCTGTCAGATACACTTTGATTCAGCATCCGCCGTTTGCTTTGGGTAATGATCGGTTTGTTAGATTCATGAAGCATGATGAGGGGGAAAACTTTAAAGGAAATCACGGTTTTCGTAAGGGCTGGCTCATGTTTGTTGGGATTCCCCTGGATTATCGCACGATAGAGTATATTTCGCAAGCAGTAGGTACTTTTGGAAAATTTCACTCTTGGGATAGTGAAGATCCGTACCTGGTCCATATTGTTGTGGAGGAAAGCTTTCCAGATACGCCTCTGGTGCCAAGGGATGTGGTTTTCGTGGATTATGCTGAATGGGGGGGGGTGCTCAAGTTTCTTGGACTGCTGCATGTTATGTTCTTGGGGCAGATTTTGCCGATCAGATGCCCAATGACGAGGATCCGATGCCTTTGGATGGTAATCCTCATCCAATGCCTAGACACCTAATTCCTGACAACATACCATTTGTTCTCCCGCCCTGCCCAATGCTTGGATGGAATGACGCGCCACTTGCACCCCCTCCCCCTCCAGATAACCCTGTTGTAACGCCCCGAGACCGATATGCCAGGTGTCGTCCATTTATTCGCTGTTGTTGCCATGTCATTGCTTGCGTGTCATGCATTGCATATCATGTCATCATGTGCATTGCATTTGCATACGTGTTCGTCTCATGCATTCGAGCATTTTCCCCGTTGTCCGTTTTGCATCCCGGCACTCCGTTCTCCTCCGGTGGCCATTTCTACCTTTCTTTCATGTGTGGGGATTAAACATTTTCGGATTGGACCAAGACTTGCCAAGCGGCCTTGGTTTACTACCGGTAGACCGCCTGTCAAGTTTTGTATCATTTGGACTTCATTTGATACTCCAACGGCTAACCGAGGGACCGAAAAGGCCTCGTGTGTGTTGCAGCCCAACACCCCTCCAATTTGGCCCAAAACCCACCTAACTCTGCTCCATCATCTAGAGCGTTCGATCATGATCGCATGGCCGAAAACCGCACCTCATTTGGACTCTCCTAGCTCCCTCTACCTATAAATATGTGGACATCCCCGAAATTTTCGCGGATGAACCCTAACCTTCGTCCACCTCGCGCCGCCGGACAAAACTGCCCGCACCCGGACATGTCCGGCCTCCCCTGCACCGAATCCGCCGCCGCCACGTCAGCATGCCGCCCTTCTCTCTCCTCCCCGCCGCCGGGCCCGAGGGAGCCCAGATCGGGCCTGCCCCGGGCCAGATCGGGCCGCCGCCGCCCGGGATCTCCGCCGCCCAGCCCGGTCGCCCCGCCGCCTTCAACCGCGGGCGCCGCCCCGCCCGCGATCGGCCATCGCCGCCGGCCGCCTCACCGCCATGCAGCTCGCCGCCACCGCGCGCAACCGCCGCCATCGGGCTCCGCGCCTCACGCCCGGGCTCGCCGAGCTCCGCTGCTGGCCGAACCACCTCCGCTGGCGCCCGCCTCGCCACTGTCGTCCCTTGTCGGAGCTCACAGAGCTCGCCGGAGTAAACTCTGGCCGGATCCGATCCGGATCGGGACCAGATCCACCGGTCCCCGATCCAAACGCCCTCGCCCGTCCCCGCACCGCTCCGTCCTGGATATCCCCGTCCGCCGTTGACTTTTTCCACGGGGTAAATTTTCACTAAGTCTCCGAAATTCCAGATCCAAGTGCTCATGTTCATGGCCTCGTAACTTTGCATCCGTAGCTCCGATTAATGCATATAGCATAGCAAAATGTTCATCTCAGAGAGTACATCATTTCATTACATTGCATCATTTTCATTTGAGCTCATCTTGATGCCCGAAATGCTGTTAGAAGAGGGCTACTTGAGATAATTGTCAGATCTGCTACTCCGTTTAGCTTTTTGTCATTTTTGCCATGATTAATGTGTGCATGATATGCCCTGATGCTCTACATGTGTTTTGTTAAGGGTTTTGTCATCTTTCCAGAGGTGCAACCGATGTATTTTTGTGATGTGTGAGGTGACTTGTGTAAGCTTGCAAAGTGGTGCACTTGCTAATTCTGTTTTCAGGGACTTAGTGAATCACTAAGTCCTGGAGCTGTTTATCTCATGATGCCATATGTTCATGTTGTTTCCTAGTGATTCGTGCCTCTTTTGAGGATGATCAATAAGGGTGTTTTGTTAATATTGTAGTGCTCTATCCATCCATGTCTTTGTTTGCAATTATGGAGCACCCTAGCTTGAGTAAATCGAGCTCTTCTTTTGCTACTTTGTGAATCTGGACAGATTGTCAACTTGTTTGCAATTTTGCCGGTGATGTTGTAGTTGATCCGTGCATGCTATGCTATTGTTCTTGCCATGTCTAGCTTGCATTTTGTTCCTTCTTGATGGGTGTATGCTTAGCTTGTCATGACTTTCTCTATAGTGAGTGCATCGAGCTCGTAAACATGCCTACTTGAGTTATATTTCAGCATGTGCCAGTTTTCACTAAGTCTGAAAACTGATTATGTTTTTGCTATGTTCACATGCTTGCAATTGTATTTTCTGATCCCTTTTGGCTCAAGGTCACTAAGGGACTTTTGTTAAGCTCTTTGAGTATCTCTATTCCATGCTTTACTTTGCCATGTTCAGATTCTGTAGCATGTATTTTTCATGCTCCAAAGAGTGCTATCTGATCTGAGATTCCAGACAAGTGTTAATTTCACTAAGTCTGAGATCTGTTTATCATATGCATTATTGCCATGCTTGTTTGAACCTGTTGATAGATGAATTGGCCGTAGCTCAGTGCTAGACTTTTGTTAAGCATCATGAATGCATCCCTGCCATGTATTTTGTTGTCATGTTTGGATGCTGTAGCATGTTCATATCGTTGCATTTAGATGGCTACTTGCTGCTTATCGCAGACCGGTGTCATATTTGAATCGCTTGCCATTTCCAAACCGTGACTCCGTTTCCGGCGTTCTTTATATCGTTTTCAAGAGATTTCATCTCATCTTTCCAGTGGCACACTTGGATTTCCAAGTTGAGGCCAGATTCACTCATTCCTTGTCAAATCATGCATATGCATCGCATATCGCATCCCGCATATCATATGATGTTCATGTGTTGGTTGTTTACTATGTTGTGTGCTTATTTTCCGGTGTTTGCTTCTTCGGGTTGGTTCCGTTAACGTCGCGTTTGTGAGAAACCATTCGACTACTTCCGTTTATCTTCTTCATGGACTCGTTCTTCTTCCTTGCGGGATTTCAGGCAAGATGATCATACCCTCGAAATCACTACTATGTTTGCTTGCTAGATGCTCGCTCTTTTGCTATGCCTATGCTGCGATACCTACCACTTGCTTATCATGCCTCCTATATTGTTGAACCAAGCCTCTAACCCACCTTGTCCTAGCAAACCGTTGTTTGGCTATGTTACCGCTTTGCTCAGCCCCCCTTATAGCGTTGTTAGTTGCAGGTGAAGATTGAAGTTTGTTCCTTGTTGGAACATGGAGATGCTGTTCCCTGTTGGAACATGTTTACTTGTTGGGATATCACTATATATCTTATTTAATTAATGCATCTATATACTTGGTAAAGGGTGGAAGGCTCGGCCATATGCCTGGTGTTTTGTTCCACTCTTGCCGCCCTAGTTTCCGTCATATCGGTGTTATGTTCTCGGATTTTGCGTTCCTTACGCGGTTGGGCTATTATGGGAACCCCTTGACAGTTCACCTTAAGTAAAGCTTTTCCAGCAATGCCCAACATTGGTTTTACCATTCGCCACCTAGCCTTTTTCTTTCCCTTGAGTCGGCCGGCTCAAGGGTCATCTTTATTTTACCCCCCCCCCCCCGGGCCAGTGCTCCTCTGAGTGTTGGTGCAAACGAGCGATGTCCGGGGCTACCAGGGGCAACTCTGGGCTGGCCTACCCGATGTCTAGCTCATCTGAGTGTGCCCTGAGAAAGAGATATGTGCAGCTCCTATCGGGATTTGTCGGCACATTCGGGCGGTGTTGCTGGTTTAGTTTTACCCTGTCAAAATGTCTCACTGTACCAGGATACCGAGTCTGATTGGAATGTCTCGGGTGGAGGTCTATTCCTTTGTTGACCGTGAGAGCTTGTAATGGGCTAAGTTGGGACACCCCTGTAGGGATTTGAACTTTCGAAAGCCGTGCCCGCTGTTATGGGCAGATGGGAATTTGTTAATGTCCGGTTGTAGAAAACCTAAAGTCGACCTTAATTAAAATGAGTCAACCCCGTGTGTAACCATGATGGTCTCTTTTCGGCGGGGTCCGGGAAGTGAACACGGTGTTGGAGTTATGCTTGACGTAGGTTGCTATAGGATCACTTCTTGATCATACTTTTATCGACCGTGCTTTGCCTTCTCTTCTCGCTCTCTTTTGCATATGTTAGCCACCATATATGCTAGTCGCTTGCTGCAGCTCCACCTCATAACTTTACCGTACCCATAAGCTTAAATAGTCTTGATCGCGAGGGTGCGAGATTGCTGAGTCCCCGTGGCTCACAGATACTTCCAAAACCAGCTTGCAGGTGCCGATGAGTCCGTGCAGATGATGCAACCAAGCTCAGGAGGAGCTCGTTGAAGATCTTCTCCTTTGTGTTGTTCCGTTCTAGTTGATCAGTAGTGGAGCCCAGTTGGGGTCGATCAGGGGCCTTTGTTGCATTTGGGGTTCTTCTTTTATTTTTGGTTCCGTAGTCGGACCTTGATTGTTTTTGGACGATGTAATGCTTTATTCATGTAATTGTGTGAAGTGGCGATTGTAAGCCTACTATGTATCTCCTTCACTTATTTTATTACATGGGTTGTGTGAAGATTACCTCACTTGCGACATTGCTTTGAATGCGGTTATGCCTCTAAGTCGTGCTTCGACACGTGGGAGATATAGCCGCATCGAGGGCGTTACACCTGTGGAGGCTGGCTGGGGTAATGCTCATTGGGGAGAGGAAGAGGACAATAATCAGCCTCCGCAGCCTGCCGTGCCATAACAAGATCAAGTCTCCATTGTCATTGATCAACCTGAGGAATCTGAGTCTGTTGAGCAGCTCCTGCAGGTCGTTGAGCCGCAACATCCGCCTCTGATTTCTCAAGTTCAAGATCAACCTGCAGATGTGGTGCAAAATCCTCTGGCTATTGTGCCATATCAACCACCAGTAATTCAGCACCACCAGATCTTCATTGGGATGGCTCGGATTGTGGCTGGATCCCCTCTTCCGCCTGAAATGCTTTGGAAGAGTTCTTTTGAGAATTTGATGTTTGATTTTTCAGTGAAAGAGGTGCCCAGTCCATCTTCTTCAAGCCCCTGGGGACAGTCACCTATTCCAAGCATAAGTGGTCAATTGCGTTTGATGATTCTCAGAGGATGTCTATGTTGGTCCCTAGCTTGCCCAGTACTTTGTCTAGCAATATTTCAACTATCACTAGGTGCCCAGTTGCTCGATCCTTGTTTGGTGACTTGTCTGGTGTTAGGTCTTCTATGTCAAGTGAGGGGCTCTCTGCTGCTGTTGGGCTTGAAGGGCTGAATTTTGAAGCTTTGATAGCTACTGATTCTGGGACAGTGGGGCTTTCTGGTCGGGAGGAGGTTTCCTCTCATGTGGTTTTCGCTATGGAGTCCAAGCCTCGACAGAAAAACCAGCGTGGTCGACAGAAGATATCTGCTCCCTTGGTGGACACTTCAGTTAGAAGGTGTACCAGAAGCGCGGCAAAGTTGGATGGTTTCAAACCTGTGGTTTTCGAGCAACTTTCACTCCAGCCTGCTAAAAGACGCCCTAGGTCGAAGCCCATGGAAGAGAAGGCCCGGCCCAATCCAGAAGCTGATGCTGGCATGGACAACACTAAAGATGTGGGCAACGACAACTCTGAAGATGTCCCTCCGCAGACACCGCTCGGGGTGCTACAGGCAATTGGTGCTGAGCTGGAAATTGATTCCAAGCTGCTGTCTTGGGAGAACCTTATGGCTAATCCTAAGGATGACTCCTCGTCCGGCAGTGCTTAAATGTTAAAGTTTAATGTTTTGTCTAGGTGTAGCGAGCCTGTCAAATTTGCTGTCTGTTATGTCCTATCTGAACTTATGCACTTTGGTCGAGACTTGGCATTTTTGGTTTTCTATGGTCTGGGTTGTGTGGCACTAGGTGTCATACTGTTTCTGCTATGTTCCTATATATTATCCTATGAATCAAATGTCAATGCGTAGCTGGAAGGTTCTTTGTTGGAATGTCCGTGGATTGAATTCTGAAACAAGGCAGCGTGCGGTTAGGCAGAAAGTAACTGAAAGTCAATGTGCGGTTGTGTGCCTGCATGAGACTAAGCTCTCGGAGTGCCCTCGAAATTTAATTAAGAACATTTGTCCTGTGGGTTTTGACCAGTTTATTGAATCTCCTTCAAGGGGAGCTTCTGGTGGTATTTTAACTGTGTGGAGATCAGATGTTTTCTTAGGTACTTTAATTGAAGTTAAGCCCTACGGGGTTGTGATCAGTTTCAAGTCTGTGCATAACGATGACCAATGGTACCTGGTCAATGTTTATGGACCCTGTCAAGGTGTCCTAAGGGATGAATTTGTCAGTTGGCTTTATAATTTAAATGTGCAACCTGAGCAAAATTGGCTATTGTTGCGAGATTTTAACTTCATAAGATCTCTGGTAATAGAAATCTTCCTGGTGGTGATGTCAATGATACTTTTATTTTCAATGAGGTCATAGGTCATTTGGGTCTGCTTGAACTGCCTCTAAAGGGAAGAAGGTTCACATGGTCTAATATGCAGGATTTCCCTCTTCTTGAGCAGTTGGATTGGTTTTTTACCTCTGCCAGCTGGATCGATCAATACCCAAATACTCAAGTCACACCTCTTGCCAAAACTGCATCAGATCATGTTCCATGTGTGGTTCCAATATGCACCAACATCCCAAAAGCTCACATATTCAGATTTGAAAATTATTGGGTCCATCAACCTGGTTTCATGCAGTGTGTTCAAGAGGTTTGGCAAAAACATTCCCATAAAACACACATATCAGCAATTATTATGGACAAACTAAAATCTTTGAGGTTTGCTCTTAAGAAATGGTAGAAGGGTTTGTCACATATTAAAACTCTGATTGAGAAGTGTAACTGGGTGATCTTTTGGCTAGATGATTTGGAAGACTCCAGGCCTTTATTCATATCTGAATCCAATTTCAGAAAACTGGTGAAGATGCACCATGAACATCTTCTTCACCTGCAATTTTTATACTGGAAGAAGAGATGCACTATTAGATATATCAAAGTGGGTGAGGAAAACTCAAAATTCTTCCAAGCCATGGCAACTGAGAGATATAGAAAAAATTCAATTGCCACCATACAGTTGTCTGATGGAACAGTCTCTTCAGACCATGAAAGAATTGCAAAGGAATTTCTAGAGATTTTTAAGGGCAGAATGGGAACAGTGAAGCCAATCTTTCTAGGCAATGACATCCTTTCTATTATCCCTAGGGTGCAGGGGCTAGATGTGCTCACTAGGCCTTTTGAGGTCAAAGAAATTGAACAGGTTATCAAGGAATTGCCCACTGACAAGGCTCCTGGACCAGATGGATTTAATGGCCTTTTCATGAAGAAGTGTTGGCCAATTATTTCAGGTGATTTCATAACATTGGTCAATGAATTCCATGCTGGAACTGCTCAGCTTGAAAATCTCAGTGAGGCCTTCATAACTCTGATCCCTAAGAAGTTGTCACCTGAAACTGTTGGAGATTTTCGGCCAATTTCTTTGACAAGTGTGGGGTTGAAATTCCTCACTAAGCTTGCTGCTAACAGGTTCCAAGATGAAATAACCAAGTGCGTGCATAAGAATCAATATGGCTTTATCAAGTCAAGAACCATTCAGGATTGTATAGCATGGACTTTTGAGTACATTCACCAGTGCAACCAGTCAAAAAAGCCAATCATGTTACTCAAGCTTGATTTTGAAAAAGCCTTCGATTCCATTCAGCATGAGGCAATTATAAAGATCTCGGTGGCAAAGGGTTTTCATAATAAATGGATCTCCTGGATACAGCAATTGTTGTCCTCAGCAACCTCCTCAATCTTACTCAATGGGGTACCAGGAAACCATTTTAAGTGCAAGTGTGGGGTAAAGCAAGGTGATCCTATTTCACCTTTGCTGTTTGTGATTGCTGCTGATCTGTTGCAGACTATGATTAATGATCATCTCAATAAAGGTCTTCTTTCTTTGCCTCTAATAACTCATGACCCTGACTACCTAGTGGTTCAGTATGCCGATGACACACTGCTGTTTGTGACTGTTGACTCTGATCAATTGGAGGTTCTTAAGTATGTTCTAAACTCTTTCTCCCTGGCAACTCGATTGCATATTAACTACCACAAATCATCAATGTACCCAATCAACGTGGATGCCACTACTACTAATGCTCTTGCTGCACAGTTTGGGTGCCAACTGGGGGTTATGCCATTCACATATTTGGGTTTGCCAGTGGGCACAACTAGGCCCAAAATTGTGGATCTGCTTCCACTAGTTGACTGTATGGAAAGAAGATTAACTCCTAGTTCATGGTTTCTGCCCCAAGGTAGCAGGTTGCAGCTAGTAAATTCTGTTATCTCTTCATGGCCAATCTTTTTCCTTTGTAGTTTATCAATACCACAAGGGATTTTAAAACAACTGGAAAGAATTCAGAGAAAATGCCTCTGGAGAAAATATGGTCAGGAGAAGGGGAATTCTCCGGCTGCTTGGCCTTTGGTCTGTAGGCCCAAACTTAAGGGTGGGCTTGGCATACTCAACCTGGGTCTACAAAATGAAGCTTTGTTAATGAAATTCCTCAATAAGTTCTATAACAAAGTAGATGTGCCATGGGTTCATTTGATCTGGGACAGTTACTATTATCAGAGAGTCCCTCATGACACTATTTTGTGTGGCTCCTTTTGGTGGAGGGACATCTGTAAACTAATGGATAAGTTCAGGGCTGTCTCTTCAGTCACTGTTGGAAGAGGGGACTCTTTGCTTTTTTGGTCTGATTCTTGGGAAATAGATAACTCATGCATCCCACTCCAAGATAGATTCCCCAGGCTTTTTTCCTTCTGCTTACAAAAGAATTCCTCTGTTATGGAAGTGTTGCAGACTGGTGAGTTGCAGAGCGCGCATGTTCTCCTTGCCCTTATCTGAATTGGCCTATAGGGAGTTCAATCAACTGTCTAGAATTACGACTGGGATTTCCCTTGATGTTGCTTCTAATGATTCCTGGCAATGGAAACATGGGAAGAAAGTTGGGTTTATAGCAAAGAAATACTATGACTTTGTTCATGAGCCAATTCCTGCCAACCCTCTTCTCAGTTGGATATGGAAATCCTGTTGTACTATGACAATTAAAATGTTTGTCTGGCTTGTCATTATGGACAGAGTAAACACCAAGGATATGATTCAGCGCAGGAAGTGGAAGATTAATGATGGGCCTGAATGTGTACTTTGTCCCACAGGAGCACTTGAAGACAGGAATCATTTATTATTCCAGTGCAACTTCAACATGAGAGTGTGGAACTATCTACAAATTACATGGCTCAATAGTATGGTGCAGATTGCACATCATGCTAGGAGGGATTTCAACAAGCCTTTCTTCTCTGAGGTGGTCTTCCTCACTTGGTGGAATATATGGAAAGTCAGGAATATATATAATATCATCACATATACGTGATGATACTTAACTACTAGGAACAATGCATAAAATTTAAAACGAACAATACTAAAACTAATAATCCCTCCTGGGGGCTGTATTCTGGTAGCCCCTCGCCAGTAGCTCCCTGGTGTGCAGCTTCTTCCCAGTGCGGAGGCAGTACTCCGCCTCCTCCGCCTCGCAGCATTTGATGTATCGATCTGCCTCTTGCTGGCGGATGAGCATGAACGATCTTGCCATTTCGTTGGGCGCCCACCGGAGCTCCTCGTCGGTGGCACGCTGGAGCTGATCGGCTCATCTCCACGTGGCAATGAGGTGCCTAGCGCCTTTGACCTTCCTCACGAAGTACCCGTCTTCATACACCTCCTCCGCACGATGACGCACCCGCCGCCAAAACTCCACCGCCTCCTTTTTCCAGGCAGCATCACGGGCTTCATAGGCCGCCTGGTACCTGATACATCTCCAACGTATCTATAATTTATGAAGTATTCATGTTGTTTTATTATCATTCTCGGATGTTTTACAATCATTATATAGCAAATTTATATCATTTTTAGGACTAACCTATTGACTCAGTGCCCAGTGCCAGTTGCTGTTTTTTCCTTGTTTTTTTACATCGCAGAAAATCAATATCAAACAGAGTCCAAACACCGTGAAACTTTTTGTGGATTTTGATGGACCAGAAGACTCCCTATGGTCCAGAGATGCACCAGGGGGGGTGCCTCGAGGGGGGAACAACCCACCAGGGCGTGCCTGGGGCCCCAGGCGCGCCCTGGTGGGTTGTGCTCACCTCGGTGGCCTCCCGTACCCCTTCTTTGCACTATAAATTCCCAAATATTCTGAAACCCTTCGGGGTTAACCTAGATCATAAGTTCTGTCGCCACAAGGCTCTAAGCCACCGAAAACCAATCTAGACCCTTTCCGACACCCTGCCGGAGGGGGGAATCATCCCCAGTGGCCATCTTCATCATCCCGGCGGCCACCACGATGAGGAGGGAGTAGTCCACCCTCGGGGCTAAGGGTTTGTACCAGTAGCTATGAATCTAATCTCTCTCTCTCTCGTGATCTATATCATGGGCTTTGTTAGCATAGATGGATCATATGCCATCTCTCCCCTCTATACACTTGTTGTGATGAATTGAATCTTTACCCTTTGAAGTTTTGTTTTGTCGGATTGAATATTCAGATATGAGAACACATGATGTATGTCTTGTGGTATGAATACTTGAGGTGACAATGGGGTATCATATTGATTCACGTGATGTATGTTATGGTACTCAACTTGCGGATTCCCGAGGTGACATTGGGGTAATTTATGCATAGGGGTTGATGCGCATTTTTATTATCTTTTCTCCGATAGAAACTTTGGGGTCTCCTCTTAGTTCTTTATGTGGATTGAGTATTATGAATATGAATTTGCTTTGGTGTTATTTTATTACTAACTCTAGGATGGATCGAATGAAAAGAATAGCTTTGTGTCATTTTAGTATGAAATCTTGAATAGATCGAATGGAAAGAATAGCTTTGAGGTGGTTTCATACCCTACAAACAATTTCTACCTTTTGTTCTCCACTGATAGGAACTCGGGAGTGATTCTTTATTGCACTTTGAGGGATAATCATATGATCCTACTATGTTAGCACTGCTGAGAGGTTGCACTAGTGAAAGTACAGACCCTATGCCTCATTTTTAAGTATTGCAATACCGTTTTTGTGCCCGTTTACTATTTGCTACAGTGCTGTTTTCATTTATTCAGATTATAAATAGATATTTCTACCATCCATATTACACTTTTATCACCATCTCTTCACCGAACTAGTGCACCTATACAATTTGCCATTGTATTAGGTGTGTTGGGGACACAAGTGATTTATTGTATTTGGTTGCAGGGTTGTTTGAGAGAGACCATCTTCATCCTACGCCTCCCACGGATTGATAAACCTTAGGTCATCCACTTGAGGGAAAATTGCTATTGTCCTACAAAACTCTACACTTGGAGCCCAACACGAGTCTACAAGAATAAAGTTACGCAGTAGACATCAAGCTCTTTTCTGGGGCCGTGCCGGGGAGGTGAGTGCTTGAAGGTATATCTTTAGATCTTGCAATTGAATCTTTTAGTTTCTTGTTTTATCACTAGTTTGGTTTATAAAAGAAAACTACGTAAAAAATGGAGTTGAGGTTGCATCATGTTATTGATCATCTTTATAATATATTTCTTGAAAATGATGGTTCAGAAAATTGTGCTCAATTGTTAGAAGAAGAAGTCAATAAAATGTTTGGCACAAAATATTTGAATGATGAGCATGATTGCAATCTTGTTAGTATAAACTCTTTGAATATCTGAAATGCTAACGATGATTGCACAAGTCATGACAAAAATGTTTCTTATAAGCATTTTAATTATTTGTGGAGTGAATTGGGAATGCATTTACACACCAAAAAGGGAAGATAGATTTTGTAAGAAGCATAAATATTTAGAAATGAAAAAGTTGCAAGAGAGGCTAGATGATTGTGCTAAAAGATGTAATTTTTTCGCCATCCTTGTGAATTTTGCAATGAACGTGGTCATTTAAATCTCCAATGCAAATTGTTTCATGAGCAAATCGTGTCCAAAAATTGTGATAACTTGATTTCCCTTGAGCATCATAAAGATCTTAGTATTATTTTGGGGTATGAAGAAATGAAACATATAACTAAGGGTTTTCCAAATCCCGAGAGATTTCTTGATTTTGATCTAGAGGAAATTTATATGTTTTGTGCGGTAAATTGATTGAGAATCCTTATATTGCCAACTATCTAAAGACAAGAAAACAAATAGAATATGAAGAGAGTACTAATGAAAGGGGAAAATATTTCCCAATACCCTCATAGTGTTTATTATGATGAATCAGGTAACAAGGAGGAGCTTCCTATCCTATCAATCTCTTCAATAAGAAGCTTGAAAGAATTAATTAAACCCACACATGATGTGGTGAAGAAGAAGAAAAGAAGAAAGAATAAAGGTAAAAAGGTATCTCTCCCAAATAATATTGCTCCTATCACCGTTGTGCCTCATGAAAGTGAATCAAATATGTTAATGGAGGATGATGATATTGAGTATGATTTTGTGGTACCTACCACTTGTTGTAATGATTATGATTGGGAAGCCAACGATATCCCTTATGATCTTGAAAATCTTTTTAACACTTGCTTGGAAGAATATGATAATAATGTTTGCTATACTATTGGTGTCATTCATGCTATTGATAAGAGTGATTGTGATGATATGCAAAACCACAAGCTTGGGGATGCTATGTTTAATGAGTATGATATGTTTGAAGATTTATTTGCTGGAAATAATGCTTGTCCTAAGCTTCGGGATGCTTTGCTTAATGAATATGATCCTTTTATTCCTTCTACTTTCGATAAGAAAATTTATTATGATGATAGCATGCCTCCTATTTATGATGATTACATTGAGAAAAGTGGGTTTGGAAGAGTGTCAACTCTAGGTAGTAGTGATCCCACTATTTTGGAGGGTGTTGAATCTTATTACAATATTGATGAAAGTGGATTTGGAGAGGTCATGACTTTATTTAGTGATACATCCACTATTTTGGAAGGGGTTTCAATTGACTATGACAATAAAGTTGCTATCTATGATAATTATTATGATGACATGTGTGCCATAAATAGTAGTAAATATTCTATGCTTTTGCATCATGAAAAGAGTGCCGTATGAGATAGTTATATTGTTGAATCCATTCATGATGTTTCTGAAAATTATTATGAGGAAGGAACTTATGCTCTTACATATCTCAATAATATCAAGTTTCATCTCTATGTGTTGATTGTTTTGAAGTTGCACTTGTTTTTCCTTCCTATGCTAGTTGATTCTTGTTCCCATATGTTGTTTGATCACAAAATACCTATGCATAGGAAGTGTGTTAGACATAAAAATGTTCTAGTAATATGGTTCATGATGCTCTCTTCATGTTTCAATTCTTATCTCTTATGCCAGCATTATTGAATCATCATGCCTAGCTAAAAGGCATTAAAGAAAAGCACTTGTTGGGAGACAACCCAACACTTTTACCTACTGTTTTTGTGATATCACATTATTAGGCTACTCTAGTAATCATGTTCTATTGCTTTTGTTTCAATAAAGTGCCAAGTAAGACCTTTGGGATGGCTTACGATGATAGTTGATTTGATCTTGCTGAAAAACAGAAACTTTTGCCCTCAGGAAAAAAATTCTTTTTGCTGAAGATTAATAGAAAAATTTACCAGGTTTTCCTAATTTTTTAGAATTTTTGGAATAGCAGAAGTATGGCTGAAGTATAGATTAGTACAGATTGTTCTGTTTTTGACAGATTCTGTTTTCTATGCATAGTTTGCCTGTTTTCTAGTTTCCATGGCTTATATTGCTCAATATAAATTGTGGAAATGATATGCTACAGTAGGAACTGTGTGAGAACAATTATGAATCTTGACTTTGACAGTACCAAAAGTGAAATGGTTTGCTCTTTATCATACAAACCTATCTCACAAAGTTCCGTTAATTTTGTGCGATTGACGTTTTCAAGTTTTGGGTGAGATATCGATATGAGGAGAATAAGGAGTGACAAGAACCTAAGCTTGAGGATGCCCAAGGCACACCCAAGGAAATATTCAAGGAAGATCCAAGCAACTAATCTTGGGGATGCTCCGGAAGGCATCCCCTCTTTCGTCTTCAACATTATCAGTAACCTCACTTGGAGCTATGTTTTCATTCGTCACATGATATGTGTTTTGCTTGGAGTGTCATTTATTTTGTTTGGATTTGCTTCCTGTTATTTATAATAATTTTTTGCATCTTTTATTTCAATTAAAGTGGCAATGATAGCCTTTGCCATGCTTATTTTGCAAGTATACATGTTGCTGTTTGCAAACAGAATGATTACCGATGTTGCAAAAATTCCCTAGAAAAGTCAGAATGTGATAAAATGTTGAAACTTTTTGCAAAATGAGCTCTGATAAATTTTCTACAGTATGGTAAATTTTCATAATTTTTGGAGTTGAATAAGTATTGATACTCTTGCATTCCTTACAGACTGTACTGTTTTGGCAGATTGCCGTTATGGCTGCATTGTTTACATATGTTTGCTTGTTTAATGATTCTATTTGCGGATAGGAGTATTAAATATGCAGAGGCATTTAGTATGCAATGTTGAATAATAATTTTAGTGGTTTGCTACAGTAGAGAATGATAAGGTTTTTGCATTGGTTTATACTAACTTATCTCCCGGGTTCTTGTTGAGTTTTGTGTGGAGTAAGTTTTTAAGATTTAGGGAAACCGTGATATAAAAGGAATTAAGGAGACACAAAAGCTCAATCTTGGGGATTCCCAAGGAATCCCAAGTTAATATTTCAAGAAGCCTGAAGCATCTAAGCTTGGGGATGCCCCGGTAGGCATCCCACCTTTCTTCTTCAACAATTATCGGTTAGTATCGGTTGATCCTAAGTTTTTGCTTCTTCACATGATGTGTGCTATTGTATAAATATCATTTTTTTTGTTTTGCTTGGTGTTTTAATAAAATGCTTAGAACTGAAAGTTTAATAAAATAGAGTCCTCAAATAATTGCTAGGGAGGACAAGTAAGCGGCATTCACATCCCGTCAACGAAGCTCTTTTCTATGTCATTTACTCTTGTGCTTCACTTATATCCTATGAGTAAATTGTTGAATAAATTGAATGTCATGAAGTTGAAATCATATCATGCCTAGTGGTTGTCGGTGTCAAAACTGCCGGATCTCAGGTAGGGGGTCCCGAACTGTGCGTCTAATGCTGATGGTAACAGGAGGCGGGGGACACAATGTTTACCCATGTTCAGGCCCTCTCGATGGAGGTAATACCCTACTTCCTGCTTCATTGATCTTAATGATATGAGTATTACAAGAGTTGATCTACCACGAGATTGTAGTGGCTAAACCCTAGCAGCTAGCCTATGATTATGATTGTTGTCCTCCTACGGACTAAACCCTCCGGTTTATACAGACACCGGAGGGGTCTAGGGTTACACAGAGTCGGTTACAGAGAAGGAGATCTACATATCCGAATTGCCAAGCTTGCCTTCCACGCAAAGGAGAGTCCCACCCGGGCACGGGACGAAGCCTTCAATCTTGTATCTTCATGGTCCAACAGTCCGGCCAAAGTATATAGTCCAGCTATCCGAGGACCCCCTAATCCAGGACTCCCTCAGTAGCCCCTGAACTAGGCTTCAATAACGATGAGTCCGGCGCACAGATTGTCTTCGGCATTGCAAGGCGGGTTCCTTCTCTGAATACTCCATAGAAGATTTTGAACACAAGGATTGTGTCTGGCTCTGTAGAACAAATTCCACATACCACCGTAGAGAGTATAATATTCCACAAATCTAATCTGCTGACAACTTTTCATAACGTGACAACTACCGTGGTCCGGTCATTACGAACCGTTTTTCCCAGCCTGCCACTGCATGTGTTGCGAGGCGGTTTTATTGGCACGTCTCGTCGAAGCAGAGATCGTGTTCCCCTTATCATGGGATTCTCATCAATACGGGTGTGGGTAACCCAATCATGCTTGTTAGTATGACTCCTCGATTTTAGGCAAGTTCCAAACGGCCACGCGGAGGACGCTTGATATTCACCTCTTTATAAAGGGGCCAAGGCCTGTCCTTTTCTTCTCGCGCTCGATCCTTCCCCTCCCCCACCTCGAGTTCCAACACCCAAGGCTCAGGCTAAGTGCTTCAGACCTTCAACCATGTCTGGATCCAACCTTCAAAGTCGGTGGATGGCCTCCTCTGTCACAGAGGAGGACATCAAGAAGCGAAGGGAAGCCAGGTATCTGACCGCCGAAATCTCGCACAGGCTGCCTGCTCAAGGGCAGGTCATCCCCACTCCCGAACCCAATGAGAGTGTCATATTTCTTTCCCACTTCCTCCGAGGGCTAGGCTTTAGTCTTGATCCCTTTGTAAGAGGGCTTATGTTCTATTACGGGCTCGATTTCCACGATCTAGCTCCAGATTCCATCCTTCACATCTCGTCGTTTATCGTCATGTGTGAGGCCTTCCTCCGCATCACCCCACACTTCAGATTATGGCTCAAGACCTTCAATGTGAAGCCGAAGACAATCGATGGGCGACACGCAAAATGCGGAGGTGCCATAATAAGCAAAGGCACCGATGCTCTATGGCCGAAGGGTTCCTTCCCGAAGGTGTCCAACTTATGGCAATGGGAGTGGTTTTACATCACAGCTCATTGAGGTACAAAGTGGGCAGCTACCCTCGCCTTCCGCTCGGGTCCCCCGCCACAACTGGTGTCATGGGTCAACAAGGGGCTGGACTGGGGGCCAGTTAATGACGTGCTAACATTGAAAGTCGCGTCTGAGATCTCCTCAAGAGGGATGTCAGTCTTGTCATGGTAATGCAAGTTATGCTAGTTCGTCGGGTCCTGCCATGCCAACGTCGATCTCTCCGTATGTGGGAGTTCAACCCGGAAGGACCGTGAACTATTCAGCAATTCTTCGGCGTGATGCTCGAAGAGATGTATGTATTGTTCTTCGGATCACGAATAAAGTGTCCGGACACCACTGAGGACGCGGGTCTCAATGGCAACCGTCTAGATACCCACGTAAGTAATTCTGCGGCCGAACATGCTGTCTTTTTATTTGTCATAACATCATTCTGAAAAAATCACTCTCGGCCAGGACTGGATAAGAAACGCGGAGAGGATCAGGTGTTCGGCCCCCCTTCCCGAAGGCTCACCGGATCCTGTACTAGGCAGGATGCTTGAGCACGCACCTTATCAAGTGCCATCAGGGGAAGATAAAGGGAGGAATAAAGAAGCCGAAAGCGGGCTTCACATATTACTCATCCAACCGGGGGAATTAGTGTCTCCATGAAGGAGGATAATCGGTGTAGCGACCTGACACGAATGGATCAAGTCTCTGTGCTTAAGTGTCATCCCTGGATCGGTATGCTGACACACACAGTACTCGAAGGATTTATAACAGAGGTAAATCACAAGTGTAAATTAACGTAAATACTATTACCTCAATCCATATAGCGGAAGCAACAAGGTTGTGGATTCCCATCAACACCAACGGCAAAGTTGAGTGTAGAAATCGTAACCCTAACGTATCACTTACTCGCTGTAAGAAACCCGCAACATGAGACGTTGCAGCCCGAAACGGGTCAGTACATTGAATGTACTGGCAAATTCACACCATAGAGAAAATGATGAACAATGGCTATCACTATATGCATATATGGCTGGTGGAAAAGCTCTATGGTTATAATGTTTTTGCGAAAAGCCAATTTTTCCCTACTCCAAAGGAATAAATTTATTTAACTATCATGGTGGTTGTTAAACATTGAGAATGGTTGACAGCATTCTCAATCCCAGTTAAAGTAATCATCATTAAAACCCAACAATATTCATTTAAAAGTAACATGATGAGATCAACAGGATAATCCAAGAACTAGATACTCAAGATGTCCATAACCGGGGACATGGCTAAACATGATTAGTTTGTACACTCTGCAGAGGTTTGCGCACTTTTCCCCACAAGACTCGATCTCCTCCGTTGGATTTCTCGCACTACATGGTGTTTGAGAAACGGATGACCGAGACATGGTCTTTCAGAAGCGTTTGCACCTTACGATGGGCAGACCGTACCACCTACAACCCCTACATCTGCTAGTCTACCACTGTAAGAGTTCACACGACTTAATCAACTATGCTAGAGCCCATAATAGCTTGTGGCTGCACACGGAAGTTTCTAGCATGAATAATCTTATGATCCCTTGGAGGCTGGGTGGCGGACCGTAGGATGATCACACGGTATATCCCCGGGATCTCCTAGGACAACACTGGTATATCCCCAGGTGTTCGGGCAAGTCCACTGGTATATCCCCAGGGTGCCCCTAGCAATCCTCCCAGATATGTATTTAAGTTGCCACCTTAAGTTGAACCATTAAATAACAATCTCACATCTGTCATGGATTTCACTCATACCCAAACCACGTCTACGAGCATAGCATAGCAATATAAGCAACGCGTAGAAGTAACTCCCAAGGGTTTGATAGTAACAGGGCAATAGGTTCCTACCTCATCAACTACTTCCCAATACCCACATTTTATCAATCCTACTCATGCAATGTTTGAGGGTTGAAACTAATGCATAAAAACTGGGTATGAAAAGGGATATGATCAAAGTCTCAACTTGCCTGCAATGTTGATGAAGATGATTCACACTCAAACTCTTGATAGAACTACTTGTCTCACTCCGGTCAATCTATCGTAAGCAAGCAATAGTAACCACACATAAGCAATCACTCAAAAGATCCGAAAGAACGAAGAAGACGATTCAGAAAACTTCAAAACCAAGCAAATAACTCTTGCAACATAAAACAATTTCTAAAAGTACCAAAATTATGTGAATTTGGCCTTATTAGAATGTTTAGGTCAAGAGCTTCGATTTGCAAAAAGAATCAACTCAAACGGAGCTACGAAACTCAAGTTATGATCAAACGAAGTTTGAATTCAAATCTGATCTAATTTAAATTTTAAACTTTTCAAAAATATGTTTGAGTTGGATTACTGGATAGAGGAGATCATAACGAAGACGTGAGCATTGGTTTCGTTGGATTTGGACTAACGAGCAAAAAGTTATAGTCGTTTGAAAACCAGGGGCTGATTTGTAAAGAAAAATATTTACGGATGGGTCCCTTGACTGAAATTAAAAGAAAAAGAAAAACCTGTCTAATGAACGTTCGCTACAGAGGCATATGCGAAGAAAATCGTTCACTACAGGGGCCTAACTAGTGAACGCTCGCAAAATAACTAACCTAATATATAAAACCGTTCTAAAAGGAAAACCGATCTATATATAAAAACCCGAAGAAAAACCGGGGTAGGTTAACTCGGTTTATACCGGTTCGAGGAAAAAGTCCGGCGGCGGCGGCGGTTAACTCCGGCGGGCAGCGCGGCGAGACGGCGGCTCCGGCGTGGCAGCAGGCGACGGTGGATGCGGCGCGGGACTGCAGCGGCAGCGCAGCAGCGAGGCGAGCAGGCGGGGCACGGCGTGGTAGCGGTGGTGCAGCGCGGGGCGAGGCAGCGACGGCACCAGCAGCTAGCGGCGGCGGCGGCGATGTGCGTCGGCGGCGCGGGCAGCAAGCCGCGGCGGGAGGCGGCGGTTGCGGGGAGAGGAGAGAGAGAGAGAGGGGCCCGGGTGCCCGGTATTTATGGGAGGAGGGCGACGGGTGGCGTGGAGGAGTGGTCGGGCGGTGCGGAGTCCTGGCGAGCCGCGGGCGCGGCGGCGTGCTTGCTCGGGAGACCCTCCCGTGCTCGGGGACGACGCGCTGGGCCGTGGCCTGGCGAACTGGGCCGGCCCGGTCCGGTCGGTCCGAAGGTTTTTTTTTAAAAAAACATTTTTTTCCAGACAATCAAAATAAAAGGATGAAATAATTGAAATTATTATATAGGCATATAATATATCAAAATTTTCAGAAAAAGATTTCCTACAACATGAACATTTTTAATATGCCAAATAATATCCTCACAAAATTGGATAAATCAAAGAATGCTACTGGTCTAATAAAATCCAACAAAAATCAATTTAAAAATACAAAATGATTTCAAATTAATTTTTCTCCAATTTTCTATTGTAGGGAATCATGTTACCCTATTTTCCAGGTATTTTATTTTTGGAAAAAAATAATTTGAATAAAACTCAAATAAATCCAAATCGAAAATAAATTCAAAAGAACTTTGAATTTAATTCTTTGAAACTCCCAACTCATATTTCATATAATTTGAAGAAGTCATTTTATCTTCTCTCATGAAAATCATTGAGCTGCATGAAGTTTATGAGTTGAAATATTTCCAAATGAAATTCAATTATTTTCAAATACCCTTTCATTTAAATTAAATGGAAGAAGTCATATCATCTTGGCTCAAGGGTTTTGTATTTGAAAAGAATGTGAATTCATGGAGATCAGAAAGCAAATATGAAAGTTTGGGAAAGTCCTTTTATTCCCTCTCCTTTAACTTTCGAAAAGTTTCGAATTTCACTCACTTTCAGACAATCAATCAAACAATCAATCAAATCTATCTATTTAATATAACATTCCAAAATTTAGAATTTTGGGATGTTACAAACCTACCACCCTTAAAATGAATCTTGTACTCGAGATTCGGAGAGGTTGGAAAGAAATAGGTTAGGGTTTGGGGGTCACCATCGATCATCACAAGGGTCTAGGGTGCTACCACCCTTAGAAACATTGTTACGGTTCCATCAAAACTCATATACTCCATCCTTATTCTTGACAGTGTCGGTCTTCTTAGATCCTCGAGAAAATTCCTTCTCTGAGTTCTTCCGGTAACGGCATAACCTTTTCCTCAATTCTTTTGTCCTTTCATCTTGGTAAGGTTCTTCTGCGACTAGGTCTTCTTAGCTGACGGGTCTGGCGCCAAAACTAAACACTATCAATATCTCATGGTGGTCAACAATTTATGGTTTCTCCTGCAGGAAATGGGTCTGGTTGATCCTCACCGTATAACCTACAGTTGGCAAAGCTTCCTTGTACAAGGAAAAAAATACCTATACCATTCTAAGGCTTAAACAAGGTTTAACATCGTCGTGTCTCTACTATAGGTAAGTCACTCAGATTTACCATCCCATATAGCAAGGCGAATAATAAGAGTAAGTCGGTATGGTGATCAATCCATCCCGCACCCAAATCATTACCATGTATACAGTTTAGCGAATCTCGCATACTAACACTCACTCATCCTCACAAGCATTGCAGAATTTCTCTTGTCCATGAACTGCGTTCGGAATAATCCATTGATTATACAAGCCAAACAAACATCTATCGTTCCTTCACAACTCTCAGGTTTTGCGTTACTCCTATAAAATCATCTTCCAATAAACGTCATATCTTCTTCCAGGGTTTTTCCTTCAACAAGAGTGTGCATGCCTCTTGGTAGGTCATGTGGGTTATGGCCCATCTCATCACTTGTAGTCCTTGAACTTATCATCGGGAAGCTGATCATTATTCCAACTCCCAACTTCCTAGTATTCTTAAATCCATCCAATTGTACTGTCTTCCTTCCTTCTATTGGCACCTAAAATAGGACATGATTACTCAGGCTCATCATGGAATTTTCCCTTGATCCATATTTCCAACATCATACCTCCTTTATATCCAATAGTAATTTATCTCTTCATCCTCGTGGGGTATCCCTCATACCGAGATAAAAACTTATACTTATGAAGTCCATATTCCACTTCGTGGAATATCATTATCCTTTCGAGGGTCAAGTGTCCTTACAAGGGAATACTGGCCATCTCTGCATGGCACTTCTTCAACTGGGAAATGTGAAACACATCATGAACTCCTGACAGTCCTTCGGGTGACTCCAACTTGTTGGCCACTTCTCCCATACGCTACAAAACTCGGTATGGTCCTACAAATCTCGGGGCTAACTTTCCCTTAACTCCAATTCGTTTAACTCCTCGCAGAGGGGACACACGAAGACATGCTCTATCTCCAATTTCATATACTACCTCCTTGCATTTTTTAGTCTGCATAACTCTTCTGCCTGGACTGAGATACCTTCAGTCTATCTCGAATCAACTTAACATTCCCTTCTGACTCCTTGATCACATTTGGTCCAAACAACTGACGGTCTCCAACTTCATCCCACATAGTCTTGGGGTATCACACATATCGAGACAAAACTCGTATTCATTTTGTCTGAAATCCACTCAGTGGAGTATCCTTATCTTTTTTCCAGGGGTCAAGGGTTCTTACCAGATACTACCACCCTTAAAATGCATAAATCATCCATAGACCATATTTCTCATATCATCAGAAATGGTCAAAATTCTTCTTGATAGAGTAACAACTCAATATCAGTACCAACGATGCTAACTTTATTCCTTCTGAAATGATCACAATCTCTCGCTTTTCCATTACATGTCTCAACTTAACACCTCAATATAAAAGGAAATGTTCTCACTTCTACTACTCCATTTCTTTTGTTGCAAACTCAACTATCTAGCACAAGTTTCCTTCTCCTTGGGGCATTCTCTGGCAATGTGCCCTGCTCTATTACAACTAAAACATATTACTTCTGACAAGTATTGAGGTTTCCTTTTTGGGCAACTACTGAGGTAGTGCCCTGACTCCTTGCACCTATAACAGGCGATATGACTCAGATCCTTCCTGGAATCCAATCTACTTCTCTCCCTGGACTTTTCCGTTCCAATCATGGGTTCTATTTCTCGTGGGTCATACTCTACTTCCTCCGTCGGGAATTCTACTAGATCCCCATTCATACAATTCTGGGAGATGTGTCCTTCTTCTCCAAATGAATAGCAAGACTTGGTGCAGGGTTTACTCGGGTCATCTTTAGGTGTGTGCTCCACATCTTCCTTCATCACGGGTTCTTCTAAAATTTCCATAAGGGCTCCTTTCTTTACTTCCTTCTTCTTTTGTATGGTTCTTCGTACCATGGGGTAAATGTGACACTAGGCAGGATAGTGGGTAGTCCCTTCACACAAGAAACAAGTAATCTTCCTAATTGGGCATTCTTCAACCGGGTGACTTCCTTCACAATTAGGGCATTCATCCTTGTGTTCTTTATGGGTGTGTCCTATTTCTCCACAAATCTTGCATGCACAAGGTTTCCTCATATCCTTTCCATAAGGCTTCAACTTCTGGGACACAAGGTGAGATCTTTGCAGAGTCAACTTTAATTCTTTCCAAGTGGTTACTCCTTGCCATCCATTGATGGTTTGGTACATTCTCCACCAAGTAGCAGCACCTCTTTCAAAGCACTGAAGAGCATGCTGGGTCATATCATGTCCAACTATAGGGTTATTCTCCATGTGATCCTCCATGTTCTGAATCCATTGGTCCGTCTCCAGTTGACTCATCGGTCCAGAAAATATAAGCTCATCTTCATTCGTCCTCTATTGGGTCCATGGGTTTGAGGTGAGTTAAGAGAGATAGAGAGGGATACACACAATGCAAACAAAAGTTTTGAAAAGACAGATTTTTATTGTGGCTGTCGGAAAACATCAAACAAATGACAGCTCACAATCATCGCATCTAACGTAGGTATATAACAGGGGTTTGGTCTTCTAAAGGTCAATAAATCTTTAACGTCTCCAAACTCTTCAAGCCTTGTTCATGCCTCCAATGGCTTCTTCCCATCATGCTTGTCTTTCTCAAGTTCTTTTGCCAGATCAACTCTGTTGACGCGAAGTCTCTCGTGACGTCCTTTAGTATTTCTGGAGCTGCATTCCTAACTTCTAGGTTTCAACATCCTTGGCATGAGCCATGGTCCTACTGTCCTTCAGTTCCTGAAAATCTCCGGTATCTCGAGGTTGTAGCTCCTCCAGCTTGGCTATTTTCAGCTTCTAGTTCCTGAGTTTTTCACGAAATGCTTCCTTGTCTAATATGGCTTCCTGGAGCTCCATCTTAACTTCTTGATGTACTACTCCAGATTTTGGCGATACACCAGCTAAGGTTAAAACTTCATCTTGCTTATAGGTGCTCCATCATCCTTCTACCATTTAATCCTTCCATGCATATGCATGCTTAACTCAGCACGGTTACAATAGCTTAAGCGGGCGATAACCTCATGGATAGCCGTGGTTGTGCTCTTGTCATTTCCATGAGCTATCTCTCCATAGTTGATATCTCCTGCCTTAGGGTTTTCCTTGACAAATCCTTGAGTTCTTAACTCTACATGCTCCGGTCTTTCTCCAACACACCTTGATCTCGGGCATTGACAACTTCCATAGTCTTCCAAGTTCCATAAGGGTAGCCTTCCTAGGTCATACAAATATGGGGATTCTTCAGAGCCTTCAAATTCCACTTGTCTTCGGTCTTCAACCGTTGTAGTTTCCATTATTCAGATGCACGGAAAATACTCTTCATTCCGAAGTGGTCTTAGTTGTCCGATATCTTGTACTTCTTGGGGTGGTCTCATCCGTCGAAACTTCCGTGTGCAGCCACAAGCTATTATGGGCTATAGCATAGTTGATTAAGTCGTGTGAACTCTTACAGTGTGCGGCCACAAGCTATTGTAGGTGGTATGGTCTACCCATCGTAAGGTGCAAACGCTTCTGAAAGACTATGTCTCGGTCATCCGTTTCTCAAACACCATGTAGTGCGAGAAATCCAACGGAGGAGATCGAGTCTTGTGGGGAAAAGTGCGCAAACCTCTGCAGAGTGTACAAACTAATCATGGTTAGCCGTGTCCCCGGTTATGGACATCTTGAGTATCTAGTTCTTGGATTATCCTGTTGATCTCATCATGTTACTTTTAAATGAATATTGTTGGGTTTTAATGATGATTACTTTAACTGGGATTGAGAATGCTGTCAACCATTCTCAATGTTTAACAACCACCATGATAGTTAAATAAATTTATTCCTTTGGAGTAGGGAAATTGGCTTTTCACAAAAACATTATAACCATAGAGCTTTTCCACCAGCCATATATGCATATAGTGATAGCCATTGTTCATCATTTTCTCTATGGTGTGAATTTGCCAGTACATTCAATGTACTGACCCGTTTCGGGCTGCAACGTCTCATGTTGCAGGTTTCTTACGACGAGTAAGTGATACGTTAGGGTTACGATTTCTACACTCAACTTTGCCGTTGGTGTTGATGGGAATCCACAACCTTGTTGCTTCCGCTATATGGATTAAGGTAATAGTATTTACGTTATTTTATACATGTGATTTACCTTTGTTATAAATCCTTCGAGTACTGTGTGTGTCAGCATACCGATCCAGGGATGACACTTAAGCACAGAGACTTGATCCATTCGGGTCAGGTCGCTACAATCGGGGAGAAGAATCTAGAATCCCCTCTCCCCAAGGAAGGAAAAGGACCGCCTCAGAGGACTTGGAAACGAAGGTTTCCAAACGAGGGAAGAAAGTTGCGCCAGGGGGCCCTGCTTCGGAGGGCGTCCTTACCGCATAGTGCATGCAAGGGGGCCAGCCCTCCACCAAGTTGTAAGTGAACAAGAGTACTTTGGTAAATATATCCTACTTTATCTCCGAGGAAAATAACCGAGACATATATCTTGCAGTCTGGCTCGTAGCCCTTCTCGACAGAGTTCGTCTTCGGGGGATCTTCTTCTAGAGATGATGGAGAGCAAAATGCCTCCCCCTGTCTCCCCGCCTCCTAGGGCGGATGACCTTGAGGTGTCATCACAGAGGATTTCTCCTGATCTGCCAAGGCCAGAAGGTAACCCTTCAGCCACTCGAAGTCCAGAGTATTCGGCTCCTAAGGAGAGCAATAGAAAGAGTCTGGGACTGTCCGATGCACAATCGGACACACTAATGGGTCTTTTGGAGCAAGCGGCTATCTCAGAGGCGCATCGTACTTTAATGGGTACGGTGGTTGAGAGGATTTTATCCGCCAAAAGTGGGTTGCATGAAGCTTTTACGAGCCTGCTAAGAGGCTTTGAGGTACACGAAGTAATATATAATTTTTTGACGGTACCACACATGCTAGGTGTGCTCTATACAGATAGTAGCCCCTGAAACTCTGGTTGATGTCCAGAGGCGGCAAACAGAGGATCATAGTCCCAGGTAATGATCGCGCTGCTCTCATGTGCAAGCGGCTGAGGGTCCAGTGGCTGGCCGGACTGCTGAGTTTGCCGGACTGAGGCGGCAACTTGATGCGGCAGATGCCGACATTGCGCTTGTGAACAAGCGGCTTGACGATGCACATGGTATGTATTTTCGGGTGGTCAACAAATATTAAGAGGAGCATGATGCTAGTATCTATAATGTGTTGTGACTGCAGATGGAGTTGCCGCCGTGGAGACCCTTCGGGCGGAAATTGCCCGAGCCAAGGAACAAGCCAGGAGAAGTGATGCGGCCACCCTAAAGGTGGCCGAAGACTTAAGAGCCGAACATGCTGCTCATCGCTAGAGCGAAGATAAAATAGCCAAGATGGCTGTTGAGCTGAAAGATGTCGCCGGCCGATATGAGCTTCTTGTAAAGGAAATCCAAGCGAAAGCGGCTAACCTGAAGAAAGCTGTGGAAGCAGCCAAGGAAACCCGCTCTAAAATTAGAGCGGCATAGGAGGAGCTCCGTCAAGCCGGAGATATCATGGCTGGGAAGCCCTTTTTGTTGCGGACGAAGTTCGGAGATCCGAAGTATGCCCCTTTGGATCAATTATGGAGTGCTGCAGACGCGTACTTGGACTTGGCAATGAGTGCTGCTGATGCGACTAGAGTTTTTCAAAGATTAGAAAGATCATGAAGTGGAAAGGTTTTTCTGGTCGCAGTTCAGTGCTCCAACGCATCCGCTGCTGTTAAATGAACAAATGGCCGAGTGGGCCGAGCTCCATAGGTTGTCCGGACTTGCCATGAGGTGTGTCGTGGATCATCTTTGGCCGAAGGGACCAAGGCCGAATAGTTATTTTGCTTTAGTGCAACGATTCCTTGGTGCTGTGCCGCATATCGACGCTGTAAAGAGGTCGACGTGCATAGAGGGTGCGCGGATGGCTCTTGCCCGTGTTAAGACATACTGGGCAGAGATGGAGGCCACCGCTATTGCAAGCCGGGATCCGGCGGTAGTCCAGGTCACGGCTGAGCACTATTTTGAAGAAGTCCTAGAAGGCGCTCGTTTAATAGAGGCTTAGTGCTCGAAGAGTATCATGTTCGAGTGACATGTAACCCAATTGTAAAAAAATGCTATTTGGATTATAAAGGCTCTGTTTATACTTTTGCCTGAAAGTATTATGATGCCTCCTGTGCAGCCATTTATGTATGTATATAACCTGAAAGTTTGCAGTGGTCGGCTTCAGCCCCCATGCATATAATGCAGGGGTGTTCAGAAAAGCGTGTATTCACACTTGACCCAACGTCTTGGTCCATTAGGGAGATGATAGCACGGTGAACAAGGCAATCAGATTATATAGCTTTAACACTTTCACTTAGCCATAGGAGTTTGACGATGGGGCTACTATATAGCCCCTGGTACTTCCACGCTCATCCGAATACGGTGCGCGTACATACATGACCAGGAAACCAGCCCTTCGTTAATGCGGAGGGATCGCGAAGATTCCGCTGAGTCATCGAGCGGTTGACCAGTCTCGCGCTTTATCATGATAGTCAGTTTTCGGCTTTCTCTACTGAGGTGCTTATCCAGATGAACCAGGGCACAATCGCAGTAGTTCTCCCGGTGCCACCTTAGCCGATAGAACGGAACGTAAGGTAGCAAAACACGAGAGCCGGGCAAACCCAACTATTGACCAAAGACATGATTCGGAGATGATGCATATAAGGCCAAACTCGTGACACCGAACACTCCCTAAGGTATTCAGACTTTACAACATATACTGGGCTGAGTAACGCCCTCGATTATGAGCCCTGAATTTCCAGGTACTTGCATTAGTCTGACATGACGAAATGCCAATAACGCCAGCATCCCTTTCGGTTGTGTTGAGTATCCGGTGGGAGTGAAGCAACAAGAGACAGTAAAAAAGGTTTACACAGGGTCTTAATCTAAAAAGAAGCCTTTGAGCGGGGCCCTGTTGCACGTCTGTGCCTGTGTCTCCGTTGTGCCGTATCCTGGAAGGGTGTAGCACGATGATCATTTATAAAAGAGAAAAACCCAGGTGAAAGTCTTCATGCGAAAAATTGGTTATTCTTAATGAACCATTAAAATGCAATCTAAATAGGGTCAAGCCGAACTGTAGCCCTTTTTACATGCGGGAAGCCCCTAGCACCACCTATGGGGGTATATCCATCGACCAAATCTCAGGTTTATCTAAGCTGTTACAGCTAGTGGTGCACCGACGTCTAACCATGTCCGTGGTCTTGACGACCGATCATTTATTCTGGTTGGAGAGGTCGTTCAGTGATTGGCTGCTAGAGCCGCCACATATTCCTCTGTGCGTAATGAATGCTCTATGTTTCCGCTAACTATGATGATGCCACGTGGACCGTGCATCTTAAGCTTAAGATAAGCGTAATGCGGTACTGCATTAAAACGACCAAAGGCCATTCTTTCGAGTAGTGCGTGATGGCCGCTTCAGAATCGAGCGATGTCGAAGGTTAATTCTTCACTTCAGAAGTTGTCGGGAGAACCGAATACGACCTCTAGTACTAGAGAGCCCGTAGAGCGGGCCTCTGGGCCTGGTATTACTCCTTTAAAGGTAGTATTGCTTTGGCTGATTCTTGTTGGGTCTATCCCCATTTTGCGGACGGTGTCCTAATATATCAGATTAAGACTACTGCCGCCGTCCATAAGGACTCGGGTGAGATGGTATCTGTCAATTATTGGGTCTAGCACCAAGGCAGCCGATCCTCCGTGCCGGATAATAGTCGGGTGATCCCTATAATCAAAATTGATCGGACAGGCGGACCAAGGGTTGAACTTGGGGTACCGGGTCGAGAGCCCCTGAATCCGGCGTTTACTGCCGTGTTGTCTGGGCTGTCTTCGTTGTTTCGATGCTTGCTTTTATTTTGTTGCGGTTTCCCGTTGCCATCCCTGGCTTTGGATGTGCCTGGGTTGCTGGTGCCGCTACGGGCCACCCAACTGTCTTCGCCCGCGCAAAAGTGGGTCATGAGGCTTGTTAGGGCTGTCATTGTCCTCGGTTTTTACTGGCCGAGGTTTCTGGCAAGCCATTCGTCCCGGACACTGTGCTTGAAAGCCGCTAAGGCTTCAACATCCGGGCAGTCGACGATTTGATTCTTCCTCATGAGAAATCTGTTCCAAAGCTTTCGGGTCGACTCTCCGGGCTGTTGAATTATGTGACTTAAATCGTCTGCGTCCGGAGGTCGGACATAGGTCCCTTGAAAATTGGCCCTAAAAGCATCCTCAAGCTCCTCCCAGCTTCCAATTGAGTTTTCAGGGAGGATTTTCAGCCAGTGCCGAGCTGGTCCTTTCAACTTGAGGGGTAGGTATTTGATGGCATGAAGATCATCTCCGCGAGCCATGTGGATGTGAAGGACAAAGTCCTCAATCCAGACCACAGGGTCTGTCGTTCCGTCGTATGCCTCTATGTTCATGGGTTTGAATCCCTCTGGAAATTCATGATCCACCACCTCATCGGTGAAGCATAGGGGGTGCGCGGCACCCTTGTATTTGGATGTGGCATGGCATTCTTCGGACAGATGTAGCGTTCGGTTTTGATACCGAGCTGTTATTCGGTCAGTATAGTCGTTTGGGCGGCCATCATTCTGTGCTGGAGCGCGCTTCCTAGATCCGTAGATGGACCTGGCCATACCGACTTTTTTGTGCAGGTCTTTGCGTAAATCGTGCGCTGACTTGTGTGCGATGATACGTCTCCAACGTATCTATAATTTTCGATTGCTCCATGCTATATTATCTACTGTTTTGGACATTATTGGGCTTTATTATCCACTTTTATATTATTTTTGGGACTAACCTATTAACCGGAGGCCCAGACCAGAATTGCTGTTTTTTGCATGTTTTAGGGTTTGGAAGAAAAGGAATAGCAAACGGAGTCCAAACGGAATGAAACCTTCGGGAACGTGATTTTCTCACCGAATACAACTCAGGAGACTTCGACCCTTCGTCAAGCCAATTAACAGGAGGCCACGAGGTAGGGGGGCACGCCTCCCCCCAGGCGCGCCCTCCACCCTCGTGGGCCCCCTGTTGCTCCACCGACGTACTTCTTCCTCCTATATATATCCACGTACCCCCAAATGATCAGATACGGAGCCAAAAACCTAATTCCACCGCCGCAACTTTCTGTATCCACGAGATCCCATCTTGGGGCCTGTTCTGGAGCTCCGCCGGAGGGGGCATCAATCACGGAGGGCTTCTACATCGTCATCCAAGCCCCTCCGATGAAGTGTGAGTAGTTTACTTCAGACCTACGGGTCCATAGTTAGTAGCTAGATGGCTTCTTCTCCCTTTTTGGATCTCAATACAATGTTCTCCCCCTCTATCGTGGAGATCTATTTGATGTAATCTTCTTTTTGCGGTGTGTTTGTTGAGACCGATGAATTGTGGGTTTATGATCAAGTCTATCTATGAATAATATTTGAATCTTCTCTGAATTCTTTTATGTATGATTGGTTATCTTTGCATGTCTCTTAGAATTATCAGTTTGGTTTGGCCTACTAGATTGGTTTTTCTTGCCATGGGAGAAGTGCTTAGCTTTGGGTTCAATCTTGCGGTGTCCTTCCCCAGTGACTGAAGGGGCAGCAAGGCACGTATTGTATTGTTACCATCAAGGATAACAAGATGGTTTTTTATCATATTGCATGAAACTATCCCTCTACATCATGTCATCTTGCTTAAGGCGTTACTCTGTTTTTAACTTAATACTCTGGATGCATGCTAGATAGCGGTCGATGAGTGGAGTAATAGTAGTAGATGCAGGCAGGAGTCGGTCTACTTGTCTCGGACGTGATGCCTATATACATGATCATACCTAGATATTCTCATAACTATGCTCAATTCTGTCAATTGCTCAACAGTAATTTGTTCACCCACCATAGAATACTTATGCTCTTGAGAGAAGCCACTAGTGAAACCTATGGCCCCCGGGTCTATCTTTCTCATCATATCAATCTCCATCACTTTATTATTGCTTTGCTTTTTTACTTTGCCTTTTACTTTTCACTTTGCATCTCTATATCAAAAATACCAAAAATATTATTTATCATCTCTATCAGATCTCACTTTTGTAAGTGACCGTGAAGGGATTGACTACCCCTAAGCGCGTTGGTTGCGTTGAGCTATTGTTTTTGTGTAGGTACGAGGGACTCGCGCGTAGCCTCCTACTAGATTGATACCTTGGTTCTCAAAAACTGAGGGAAATACTTACGCTACTTTGCTGCATCATCCTCTCCTCTTCGGGGAAATCCAATGCAGTGCTCAAGAGGTAGCAAGAAGAATTTCTGGCGCCGTTGCCGGGGAGTGTGCGCAAAAGCCAACATACCAAGTACCCATCACAATCCCTATCTCCCGCATTACATTATTTGGCATTTGCCACTCGTTTTCCACTCCCCCACTTCACCCTTGCCGTTTTATTCGCCCTCTGTCTCTCTATCCTCCCTCTCTTTCCGCTCGCCTTTCTTCCGCCATGTCTGAATCAAAAAGGATTGGGGGTTCTCTCCAGAGTTTTAGTACTTTGGACAACCCTTCTATTCTCGCTAAGCTTATAAATAAGGATACTATGGAAAAACCTACCGGAGTTATCAATGAGAGTCTTAATAATTTTGATGAAGATGATTCTGGAATTTTTCGTTATTTACTTGATGAATCTTTGAAAGATGCTTGGTATAGACTATTAAGGATCAGGGCCAGTTATGTTCCTCAAAATCAAATTGAAGTTCACTTAAAAAGCTTTTATATTGCTCTTCCTTCTTCTCTTAAGCATGTGTTAGATTCTATATTTGAGGAAGGTTTTCTTGAAGGGGATGTTGTAGACACTTATGAAAAAATGAAAAGTATATTTGGGCACCCCATGAATGAGAAAGTTGAATCTACATCTCTTTTGCTCTCTTACCAAAACGAATCTATTAAAGAGATAAAGGCTAGCCTAGATACAAATTTCCGTAACATACTTAATCTTTCTTCTACCATTAATAGACATGTGATTTATCAAAATAGAAGGATTAATTCTATAGATAGCAAGTTTGCTCTTTTCTTTCCTAATACCAAAGATGGCAATACCTAGATCTATTCTTGCTTGTTATGCCTAGCTAGGGGCGTTAAACGATAGCGCTTATTGGGAGGCAACCCAATTTTATTTTAATTCCTTGATTTATTCTCCTGTTTAGTAATAAATAAATTATTTAGCCTCTGTTTTTCTTGTGTTTTTTTGTGTTCAATTAGTGTTTGTGCCAAGTAGAACCATTGGGAAGACTTGGGGAAAGTCTTGTTGAACATGCTGTAACAAACAGAAACTTTAGCGCTCACGAAAACTGCTGTCATTTTTATTTGGAGGGCGATATTTAATTAATTCTTTTTGCAGATGATTAATAGATAAATTCCTCACGTACAGAAATTTATTTTAGAATTTTTGGGCTTTCAGATATTGCGTTAGCTACAGATTACTACAGACTGTTCTGTTTTTGACAGATTCTGTTTTTCGTGTGTTGTTTGCTTATTTTGATGAATCTATGGCTAATAAAATAGTTTATAAACCATAGAGAAGTTGGAATACAGTAGTTATAACACCCATATAAATAAATAATGAGTTCATTACAATACCTTGAAGTGGTCTTTTGTTTTCTTTCGCTAACGAAGCTCACGAGATTTTCTACTTTAAGTTTTGTGTTGTGAAGTTTTCAAGTTTTGGGTAAAGATTTGATGGATTATGGAACAAGGAGTGGCAAGAGTCTAAGATTGGGGATGCCCATGGCACCCCCAAGATAATCTAAGGACACCTAAAAGCCAAAGCTTGGGGATGCCCCAGAAGGCATCCCCTCTTTCGTCTACTTCTATCGGTAACTTTACTTGGAGCTATATTTTTATTCACCACATGATATGTGTTTTTCTTGGAGCGTCTTTTATGATTTGAGTCTTTGCTTGTTAGTCTACCACAATCATCCTTGCTGTAAAAACCTTTTGAGAGAGCCATACATAATTTGGAATTTGATAGAATACTCTATGTGCTTCACTTATATCTTTTGACTTATATAATTTTGCTCTAGTGCTTCACTTATATCTTTTAGAGCACGGGGGTGGATTTTTTTTATAGACACTATTGATCTCTCATGCTTCACTTAGATTATTTTGAGAGTCTTAATAGCATGGTAATTTTCTTAATAATAATATGCTTGGTATTCAAGATTTGTAAAACTTTCTTTTGAGTGCATTGAATACTAAGAAAAAAATTGATGCTTTATAATTGTTTTGAGATATGAGGATGGTGATATTAGAGTCATGCTAGTTGAGTAGTTGTGAATTTGAGAAATGCTTGTGTTAAAGTTTGTGATTCCCGTAGCATGCACGTATGGTGAACCTTATGTGATGAAGTCGGAGCATGATTTATTTATTGATTGTCTTCCTTATGAGTGGCGGTCGGGGACGAGCGATGGTCTTTTCCTACCAATCTATCCCCCTAGGAGCATGCGCGTAATACTTAGCTTTGATAACTTCTAGATTTTTGCAATTAGTATATGAGTTCTTTATGACTAATGTTGAGTCCACGGATTATACACACTTTCCTTCCTTCCACCATTGCTAGCCTCTCTAATACCGCGCACTTTTCGCCGGTATCATACACCCACCAAATACCTTCCTCAAAACAGCCACCATACCTACCTATCATGGCATTTCCATAGCCATTCCGAGATATATTGCCATGCAACTTTCCACCGTCCATTCATTATGACATGCTCCATCATTGTCATATTGCTAGCTTGATCATGTAGTTGACATCGTATTTGTGGCAAAGCCACCGTTCATAATTCTTTCATACATGTCACTCTTGATTCATTGCATATCCCGGTACACCGCCAGAGGCATTCATATAGAGTCATATTTTGTATTAAGTATTGAGTTGTAATTGTTGAGTTATAAGAAAAAATAAAAAGTGTGATGATCATCATTTTTAGAGCATTGTCCCAAGTGAGGAAAGGATGATGGAGACTATGATTCCCCCACAAGTCGGGATGAGACTCTAGACGAAAAAAAAGAGGCCATAAAAAAAGAGAAGGCCCAAAAGAAAAATTAGAGAAAAAGTGAGAAGGGACAATGTTCCTATCCTTTTACCACACTTGTGCTTCAAAGTAGCACCATGATCTTCATGATAGAGAGTCTCTCATTCTGTCACTTTCATATACTAGTGGAAATTTTTCATTATAAAACTTGGCTTGTATATTCCAATGATGGGCTTCCTCAAAATTCCCTAGGTCTTCGTGAGCAAGCAAGTTGGATGCACACCCACTTAGTTTCTTTTGTTGAGCTTTCGTATGCTTATAGCTCTAGTGCATCCATTGCATGGAAATCCCTACTCACTCACATTGATATCTATTGATGGGCATCTCCATAGCTCGTTGATATGCCTAGTTGATGTGAGACTATCTTCCCCTCTTTTTGTCTTCTCCACAACCACCATTCTATTCCACATATAGTGATATATCCATGGCTCACGCTCATGTATTGCGTGAAGATCGAAAAAGTTTTGAAAATGTCGAAAGTATGAAACAATTGCTTGTCTTGTCATCGGGGTTGTGCATGATTTAAATACTTTGTGTGGTGAAGATAGAGCATAGCCAGACTATATGATTTTGTAGGGATAGCTTTCTTTGGCCAAGTTACTTTGAGAAGACATAATTGCTTTGTTAGTATGCTTGAAGTATTATTATTGTCAACATGAACTTTTGTCTTGAATCTTTTGAATCTGAATATTCATACCACAATTAAGAAGATTTACATTGAAATTATGCCAAGTAGCACTCCGCATCAAAAATTCCATTTTTATCACTTACCTACTCGAGGACGAGCAGGAATTAAGCATGGGGATGCTTGATACGTCTCCAACGTATCTATAATTTTTGATTGCTCCCTGCTATATTATCTACTGTTTTGGACATTATAGGGATTTATTGTCCACTTTTATATTATTTTTGGGACTAACCTATTAACCGGAGGCCCAGCCCAGAATTGCTGTTTTTGCCTGTTTTAGGGTTTCGAAGAAAATAAATATCAAACGGAGTCCAAATAGAATGAAACCTTCGGGAACATGATTTTCTCACCGAATACAACTCAGGAGACTTGGACCCTACGTCAAGCCAATTAACAGGAGGCCACGAGGTAGGGGGCGCGCCTACCCCCCCAGGCGCGCCCTCCACTCTCATGGCCCCCTGTTGCTCCACCGACATACTTCTTCCTCCTATATATATCCACATACCCCAAACGATCAGATACGGAGCCAAAAACCTAATTCCACCGCCGCTACTTTCTGTATCCACGAGATCCCATCTTGGGGCCTATTCCGGAGCTCCGCCGGAGGGGGCATCGATCACGGAGGTCTTCTACATCATCATCCAAGCCCCTCCGATGAAGTGTGAGTAGTTTACTTCAGACCTACGGGTCCATACTTAGTAGCTGATGGCTTCTTCTCTCTTTTTGGATCTCAATACAATGTTCTCCCCCTCTCTCGTGGAGATCTATTCGATGTAATCTTCTTTTTGCGGTGTGTTTGTTGAGACTGATGAATTGTGGGTTTATGATCAAGTCTATCTATGAATAATATTTGAATCTTCTCTGAATTCTTTTATGTATGATTGGTTATCTTTGCAAGTCTCTTAGAATTATCAGTTTGGTTTGGCCTACTAGATTGGTTTTTCTTGCCATGGGAGAAGTGCTTAGCTTTGGGTTCAATTTTGCGGTGTCCTTTCCCAGTGACAGAAGGGGCAGCAAGGCACGTATTGTATTGTTCCCATCGAGGATAACAAGATGGGGTTTTTATCATATTGCATGAAACTATCCCTCTACATCATGTCATCTTGCTTAAGGCGTTACTCTATTTTTAACTTAATACTCTGGATGCATGCTGGATAGCGGTCGATGAGTGGAGTAATGGTAGTGGATGCAGGTTGGAGTCGGTCTACTTGTCTCGGATGTGATGCCTATATACATGATCATACCTAGATATTCTCATAACTATGCTCAATTCTATCAATTGCTCAACAGTAATTTGTTCACCCATCGTATAATACTTACGCTCTTGAGAGAAGCCACTAGTGAAACCTATGGCCCCCGGGTCTATCTTTCTCATCATATTAATCTCCATCACTTTATTATTGCTTTGCTTTTTTACATTGCGTTTTACTTTTCACTTTGCATCTCTATATCAAAAATACCAAAAATATTATTTATCATCTCTATCAGATCTCACTTTCCTAAGTGACCGTGAAGGGATTGACAACCCCTAAGCGCGTTGGTTGCGTTGATCTATTGTTTTTGTGTAGGTACGAGGGATTCATGCGTAGCCTCCTACTGGATTGATACCTTGGTTCTCAAAAACTGAGGGAAATACTTACGCTACTTTGCTGCATCATCCGCTCCTCTTCGGGGAAATCGAACGCAGTGCACAAGAGGTAGCATGCGACATCGTTAGCCGCCCTGTCGCGGGCACGGTGTGGATGATCCGGCTGATCGGCCGTTTTATTTTTCGGCTAAATGGGCTCTAAAGCCTCGTCGCCGAATTCAGGCAGCAGCTTGCGCTTTGGATATCTCTTTGTGTGGCGACTGCCGCCGTACTTTTCTTCAGTGTCAAGCACTTTATTCCATCTGCTGTTGAGCGTATTCTGCGCGGCCTTAAGCCTTTGCTTTTGCTTCTGCTTCTTCAGGCTCCTCGTGGTGGCAATAAGCCTTCTATGGAGGTTCTCTTGTTCCAAGTGCCTTTCCAGGATGATGTGTGCATCATCGTCCAGACTATTCTACTCCCCGAAGACAGGTTGATGAGCTTTACCCTTGGTGTCGCCGTGATCGGAGAGCGGCTCCGTACTATGTTTGCCGTCCGCTGGCTCATCCTGCTCCATCGCTGGGTCCATATGGTCGTCGTTTCCTTTGGAGTCGACCAGGGTATTATTCTTTCTTGCGCTGTTATTGCTGTTTTTGCTAAGCCAGGATTTGGAGCGGCGCCTACGTCGTCGCTTTGGTTGCTTCTCGAGGGGACTATCCATCGCTGCATCCTTCCGTTCCTCGTCGTTGTTTTCTTTGGGTGTATCCACCATGTATATATTGTGTGATGAAGTGGTTGTCCAGCGCCCTATGGGCGGTGGTTCCTGTTCCTCTCATGCATCGTCGTCCATACCGTCGATGTCTTTGGAGTCGAAATCAAGCATGTCGGTTAAGTCGTCAACATTGGCTATTAAGTGGGTGGTGGGTGGGGAACGAATTCCTTCATCGTCCGCTTCCCACTCGAGCCGTACATAGTTCGGCCGAGGGTCTCCTGACAAGGAGAGAGACCTCAACGAATCTAGCACATCGCCCAAGGGCGAGTGCTGAAAAATATCCGTAGTGTAGTTCAAGCTTGCAAATCTGACCTGATGGCCAGGGGCGTAGCTGTCGATCTGCTCTAGATGGCCAAGCGAGTTGGCCCGTCGTACGAAGCCGCCGAATACGAAGATCTAACTGGGGAGAAAAACCTCACCCTAGATCGCATCGTCGCCGATGATCGAAGGAGCCATCAAGCCTTTACGTGACGGCATAGTGGAACTCTCAGTGAAAGCACCAATGTCGGTGTCAAAACCGGCGGATCTCGGGTAAGGGTCCCGAACTGTGCGTCTAAGGCTGATGGTAAGAGGAGGCGGGAGACACAATGTTTACCCAGGTCCGGGCCCTCTCGATGGAGGTAATACCCTACTTCCTGCTTCATTGATCTTGATGATATGAGTATTACAAGAGTTGATCTACTAAGAGATCGTAGAGGCTAAACCCTAGAAGCTAGCCTATGATTATGATTGTTGTCCTCCTACAGACTAAACCCTCCGGTTTATATAGACACCGGAGGGGTCTAGGGTTACACAGAGTCAGATACAGAGAAGGAGATCTACATATCCGAATCGCCAAGCTTGCCTTCCACGCAAAGGAGAGTCCCACCCGGACACGGGACGAAGCCTTCAATCTTGTATCTTCATGGTCCAACAGTCCGGCCAAAGTATGTAGTCCGGCTATCCGAGGACCCCCTAATCCAGGACTCCCTTAGTAGCATCACATTGTGTTTAGAAAGTGAAATCTTTTGAGGCTTGACAATCACAATATTGGTCATACAAGCAATTCACGAATAATTAGTATAAGGAAGAGAAGTTCCACATATAAATACACTATCATGGAAATCTTTTGTGATTGTGAGCCCCCATCAAAATATTATATGCCAAAATTGTTGACGTTGGACAAGGAAGACAACATAATGGTTTATGTTTCATCATATTCACATAGAAGTTATATTGTCATAGATCCTTCAACATGTGGTGCTTTCCCCCCATCTTTGCTAGCCAAAAATTCCGCACCAAGTAGAGATACTACTTGTGCATCCAAAAACCCTTAACCCAAATCTTATTTTCAAGAGTCCACCATACCTACCTAAGGATTGAGCAAGATTCTTCAAGTAAGTTGTCATCAGTGCAATAAGGCAATAAAAGTGCTTCTAAAAGTGTGAGATCATTTAGTGTAAGAGAAAATTGAGCGATGTATGAACTTGTGATGGCAAAGAATAAAAGCGACAGACTACATAATAAAGGTTGCTATCATAAGGGGCAATACAACATGACATTCTTTTGCACTAAGGGGTTGAGCATACAAACAAAAAACGCATGGCAACCTCTGCTTCCCTCTGTGAAGGGCCTTTCTTTTACTTTTCAGTATTTACTTTTATGCAAAGATTCAAAGTTTTCTCTCCATTCCTTTTTATTTTTCTCTTTTGGCAAGCATCATGTGGTGAAGAAAGATCTAGGCACATATATCCAGTTGGATATGGGTAGCATGAGTTATTATTGTTAGCATCACCCTTGAGGTGAATACGTTGGGAGGAGAAATTATAAGCTCCTATCTTTTTATGTGTCCGGTTGAAACATTTTGCTCATGTGTATGCGGTGAGTGCTAGCAATCATAGAAGACTATATGATGGTTGAGTATGTGGAGCTCTTACTTAAAGTCTATTGAATAAGTTGAATTGCAATTGCTTGGTGACTGAGAACATAGGTTGTTGAGTTTCAAGAGAATTCATTGTTTGACCCTTAACATGTGAATTGGTTGCTACTATAACATGAGAAGTTTTATAAGAAAGAATTGATGTTATGATGCTACAAAAAGTGACTGAAATTATCATTGATCAAACTTATGCACTTTGCTAGCATTCACACTTCATAAATTATTTCTTCTATCATTTGCCTACTCGAGGACGAGTAGGAATTAAGCTTGGGGATGCTGATACATCTCCAACGTATCTATAATTTATGAAGTATTCGTGTTGCTTTATTATCATTCTTGGATGTCTTACAATCATTTTATAGCAACTTTATATCATTTTTTGGGACTAACCTATTGACCCAGTGCCCAGTGCCAGTTCTTGTTTTTGCTTGTTTTTTACATCGCAGAAAATCAATATCAAACGGAGTCCAAACACTGCGAAACTTTTTGTGGATTTTTTATGGACCAGAAGACTCCCGATGGGCCAGAGCTGCACCTGGGGGGTGCCCCGAGGGGGGCATAACCTACCAGGGCGTGCCTGGGCCCCCAGGCGTGCCCTGGTGGGTTGTGCTCACCGTGGTGGCCTTCCGTACCCCTTCTTTGCACTATAAATTCCCAAATATTCTGATACCCTTCGGGGTTAACCTAGATCAGATGTTCCACCGCCGCAAGGCTCTGCAGCCACCGAAAACCAATCTAGACCCTTTCTGGCACCCTGACGGAGGGGGGAATCATCTCCGGTGGCCATCTTCATCATCCTGGCAGCCACCACGATGAGGAGAGAGTAGTCCACCCTCGGGGCTGAGGGTTTGTACCGGTATCTATGTATTTTATCTCTCTCTCTCTCTCTCTCTCTCGTGATCTATATCATGGGCTTTGTTAGCATAGATGGATCATATGACGTTTCTCCCTTCTATGCTCTTGTTGTGATGAATTGAATCTTTACTCTTTGAAGTTTTGTTTTGCCAGATTGAATATTCAGATATGAGAACACATGATGTATGTCTGGCGGTATGAATACTTGAGGTGACAATGGGGTATTATACTGATTCACTTGATGTATGTTATGGCACTCAACTTGCGGATTCCCGAGGTGACATTGGGGTAATTTATGCATAGGGGTTGATGCACATTTTTATTATCTTTTCCCCGATAGAAACTTTGGGGTCTCCTTCTATTTATTTGTATGGATTGAGTATTATGAATATGAATTTGTGATGTCGCTTGAAGCTACGTCGGTATTTCCCCAAAGAGGAATGGATGATGTAGCACAGTGGCGTAGGTATTTCCCTCAGATATTAAACCAAGGTTATCGAACTAGTAGGAGAACCAAGCAACACAACGTAAACAACCCATGTACACAAATAACAACCACTCGCAACCCGACGTGTTAAAGGGGTTGTCAATCCCTTTCGGGTAACGGCGCTAGAAACGATGCGCGGACGGGAGAAAGTCGTAATAGATTGAATAAATAGATCGCAGATAAAATAAAGTGCAGCAAAGTATTTTTGGGTTTTTGGATTAATAGATCTGAAAATAAAACCAAATAAAAATAGATTGCAAGGGCAAATATATGAGAAAAAGGACCCGGGGGCGTAGGTTTCACTAGTGGCTTCTCTCGAGAAAAATAGCAAAGCGGTGGGTGAACAAATTACTGTTGGACAATTGATAGAACTCTAAATAATTATGACGATATCCGGGTCATGACCATTATATAGGCATCACGTCCAAAATTAGTAGACCGACTCCTGCCTGCATCTACTTTTATTACTCCACACATCAACCGCTACCCAGCATGAATCTAGTGTATTAAGTTCATGGAGAAATGGAGTAATGCAATAAGAACGATGACATGATGTAGACAAGATCTATCTATGTAGAGATAGACCCCATTGTTTTATCCTTAGTAGCAACAATACATACATGTCGTTTCCCTTTCTGTCACTGGGATCAAGCACAGTAAGATCGAACCCACTACAAAGCACCTCTTCCCATTGCAAGATAAATAGATCAAGTGGGCCAAACAAAACCCAAATATCAGAGAAGAAATATGAGGCTATAAGCAATCATGCATATAAGAGATCAAAGAAACTCAAATAACTTTCATGGATATAAAAAGATAGATCTGATCATAAACTCAAAGTTCATCGATCCCAACAAACACACCGCAAAAGAGTTACATCATATGGATCTCCAAGAGACCATTGTATTGAGAATCAAGAGAGAGAGAGAGATGAAGCCATCTATCTACTAACTACGGACCCGATCGAAGGTCTACAAAGAATTACTCACGCATCATCGGAGAGGCACCAATGGAGGTGGTGAACCCCATCCGAGATGGTGTCTAGATTAGATCTGGTGGTTTTGGACTCTGTGGTGGCTAGATGAATATTTCGTCGACTCCCCTAGGGTTCTGGGATTTTAGGGGTATTTATAGAGCAAAGAGGCGGTCCGAGGGCACCCAAGGTGAGCACAACCCACCAGGGCGCGCCTGGGCCTCCTGGCGCACACTGGTGGGTTCTGCCCCCCTCGGGGCACCCCCTAGGCGCAGCCAGGGCCCATTGTGTTCCTTCTGGCCCATAAAAATTCTCCGTAAACTTTCGTGGCATTGGACTCCATCTGATATTGATTTTCTGTGATGTAAAAATATGGAAAACAGGAACTGGCACTTGGCACTATGTCAATAGGTTAGTACCAAAAAATGATGTAAAATGACTATAAAATGTTTATAAAACATCCGAGATTGATAATATAACAACATGGAACAATAAAAAAAATTATAGATACGTTGGTGACGTATCAGCATCCCCAAACTTAACTCCTACTCGTCCTCGAGTAGGTAAGTGATAAAAACAGAATTTTTGATGTGGAATGCTGCCTATCATGTCATATCATGTCATATTCTTTTCTTTATAATGGACATTTGGACTTTTATTTGTTCAAAGCAATAGTCTAGTTTTGACATGATAATTTAGATACTCAAGCATATCAACAAGCAACCATGTCTTACAAAATATCAATGCTAAAATAAGTTATCCCAAGCCCATCATGCTCAAACATTGATCCATTCATGAAACACACTCGAATATTAGTACACCCAATACTTAAGTACGATCATATTGCCTCCTAGTTGGTGCTTTTATAAGAGAAGATGGAGACTAAAATTCAAAAATAAAAATTGCATAATGTAAAATAAAGGCCCTTCGCAGAGGGAAGTAGGGATTTGTAGAGGTGCCAGTTCTCAAAGAGAAAAACTTAGAGATAAAAACATTTTGGGAGGTGTATCAGTTCCACCAACGAAAATGACTTAGAGTTCCCAATACTTTCCATGCATAGATATATCATAGGCGGTCCCAAACAAAAAGTAAATATTATTCCTTTTCCACCATACTTTCACTTCCCATGGCTAACCGTATCCACGGGTGCCCTCCATACCAACACTTTCCAAAGAATTTATTATTTGAGAACATAAAGTAAATTCTTTTTCTTTTGCATTTCGAGACTGGGCATCCCTAATACCTTTGCCTTACTCTCGTGCAATGACAAGTGAATAAACACTCATCTTGAGAATAACACATCTAGCATGGAAAATATTAGCCACCCCTCACTGCTCCGCGAGTGAAACAAACACACAAAAGGGAAGGTTATTTTGAAAATTAGAGATGGCACATGCAAATTTGCTTAGAAAGGTAAAAGAATACCACATATTGGTAGATATAGTGGACTCATGTGGCAAAACTGGTTTAAAGGTTTTTGGATGCACAAGTAGTGGTCATGCTTAGTGCAAAATGAAGGCTAGCAAAAGATTGGGAAGCGACCAACTAAGAAACAGATAATCTCATAAGCAAGCATTAAGCTTAAATAACACCAAACAATGCACCACAAGTAGGATATAATTTCATTGCATGACTATTGACTTTCGTACTTGCATAGGGAATCACAAACCTTAACACCAATAAGCTTACTAAAGCATAATTACTCATCAACATAACTCACATATCACATCATCATATCTCAAAACTATTACTAAGAATCAAGTTTATTTTGTCCAATGATCTTCATGGAAGTTTTTATTATATCCTCCTTGGATATGTATCACTTTGGTACTAATTTTCATATGTTGCTTTTGACAAGCTCAAACAAATATAAGTGAAGATCATGAGCATAATAATTTTTTCTTCCTCTCGAATTAATTTAAGTGAAGCAAGAGAAAAAATCTTGAAAATTTTACTAACTCTGAAATAAATCTAAGTGAAGCAAGAGAGCATTTCTTCAAAAAATACTAAAGCACACCATTCTCAAAAAGATATAAGTGAAGCACTAGAGCAAGTACATTGCTCATAAAGATTTAAGTGAAGCATAGAGACCAATTCTAACAAGTCATGACATAATTTTGGCTCTCTCAAATAGGTGTGTCCAACAAGGATTGATGACTTAAAACACAGAATAAAACAATCAAAGACTCATATTATACAAGACGCTCCAAGCAAAACACATATCATGTGACGAATAAAAAAATAGTTTTGAGTAAAATACCGATGATCGTTGGAAGAAAGCAGAGATGCCACTCGGGGGCATCCCCAAGCTTAGTTGGTTGCTCTTTTTTGGATAATAGCTTGGGATGCCGGGGCATCCCCAAGCTTAGGCTCTTCCATCCTTCCTTCATCCATCGTAAGATAGCCGAAAACTTGAAAACTTCAATCACACAAAACTCAACAAAACCTTCGTGAGATCCGTTAGTATAAGAATAATAAACCACTACTATAAGTGTTGTACCAAACCAATTCATATTTTGTTTTTGTATTATATCTATTGTATTCCAACTTTTCTATGGCAAAAACTCATCAAACAAAACCATAGAGCCATCAAAATAAGCACACAACACAAAGAAAACAGAATCTGTCAAAACAGAATAGTTTGTAGAAATCTGACTATTTCGAATAATTCTGTAACTCCAAAAATTCTGAAAATTTAGGAAGACCTGATAAATTTGTATATTGATCTACTGCTAGTGGAATGGGTAATTTATTGCTCTCTGGTAAAAAATGAAAATTAATTTCGTGACCGTAAAAGTTTCTGTTTTTTCAGCAAGATCAAACAACTATCACCCAAGAAGATCCTAAAGGCTTTACTTGGCACAAACACTAATTAAAACATAATAAACACAATCATAACAGTAGAATAATTGTGCTAACACACAAAAACAGGAAACAAAAAGCAAAAATAAAATTTATTCATTGGGTTTCCTCCCAACAAGCGCTACAGTTTTACGCACATAGCTAGGCATAAAGCAAGAATCTAAGTTTTGTCATCCTTCTTCTTAACCTTCTTAGAGGTGTTTTCATCATGGGGTTTTATGAACACAACATAATAAATATTATCCATAGAAACCTTAGCATTCCTAAGTTGATGTTCATCATACCCTTTTTGATTTCCCGCAACAATCCAAGAGTAATGATGATTAGCATTATTGAAAACTTGTTGGATTATATCTAGAACGGGGACTTTCTTTTTGAGATTCTCATCAAAGATTTTATTATCCCCCAGCAAGTGTCTTACAGAATAATCACTATTGTAGAGAATTTCATCTATCACAGGTTTTTCACGATTCATACCATAAAAATCAAAGATTTCCCTAGCTTCCCGTATTATATAATCAAATTCATTCATAAGGACAAGAGTGGCAAACTTTTCAGCTCTAGGACTCTTTATAACAGGAAGCTCAAAAAATAATCTTTCCAAAGTAGGATGCGTACAAATAAATTTACTTTCAAGTTTCAGAACTAGTGCTGAAATAGCATCTGCATAAGATCTAGTAGTTTTAAGTATAGGAGCATCATCAAGACTTAGATTCCCAACACAATTGTAAAATTCTTGGATACGTTCTTTTCCCATAACGTTCCCTTGCCCCAAGATAAAAGTTTTAGCATCCATATTGCCCGTACGTCCAATCTTAGGAGTAAGGCCATCATCTGTTGGTGCCATACCAAAATCACTAATTATTGCAACACAAAGGATATATCTGACAAGAAAACGGCGAACAAAAAAGAGAGGCGAATAAAACGGCAATTTTTTGTGAAGTGGGGGGAGAGGAAAACGAGAAGCAAATGGCAAATAATGTAAATTGTGAGGAGATGAGATTTCTGATTAGGAACCTGGTATATGTTGAAGATCCTCCCCGGTAACGGTGCCAGAAACTCCTTTTGATGTCGCTTGAAGCTACGTCAGTATTTCCCCAAGGAGGAACGGATGATGGAGCATAGCGGCAGTAGGTATTTCCATCAGATATGAAACCAAGGTTATCGAACTAGTAGGAGAACCAAGCAACACAACGTAAACAACCCATGCACACAAATAACAACCACTCGCAACCCGACGTGTTAAAGGGGTTGTCAATCCCTTTCGGGCAACGGCGCCAGAAACGATGCGTGGAGGGGAGAAAGTCGTAATAGATTGAATAAATAGATCGCAAATACAATAGAGTGCAGCGAAGTATTTCTGGGTTTTGGATTGATAGATCTGAAAATAAAAGCAAATAAAAATAGATCGCAAAGGCAAATATATGAGAAAAAGACCCGGGGGGGGCGTAGGTTTCACTAGTGGCTTCTCTCGAGAAAAGTAGCAAAGCAGTGGGTGAACAAATTACTGTTGGACAATTGATAGAACTCCAAATAATTATGACGATATCCAGGCCATGATCATTATATAGGCATCACGTCCAAAATTAGTAGACCGACTCCTGCCTGCATCTACTACTATTACTCCATACATCGACCGCTATCCAGCATGCATCTAGTGTATTAAGTTCATGGAGAAACGGAGTAATACAATAAGAATGATGACATGATGTAGACAAGATCTATCTATGTAGAGATAGACCCCATCGTTTTATCCTTAGTAGCAACAATACATACGTGTCGTTTCCCATTCCGTCACTGGGATCAAGCACCATAAGATCGAACCCACTACAAAGCACCTCTTCCCATTGCAAGATAAATAGAGCAAGTTGGCCAAACAAAACCCAAAAATTAGAGAAGAAATACGAGGCTATAAGCAATCATGCATATAAGAGATCAAAGAAACTCAAATAACTTTCATGGATATAAAAGGATAGATCTGATCATAAACTCAAAGTTCATCGATCCCAACAAACACACCGCAAAAGAGTTACATCATATGGATCTCCAAGAGACCATTGTATTGAGAATCAAGAGAGAGAGATGAAGCCATCTAGCTACTAACTACGGATCCGAAGGTCTACGAAGAACTACTCACGCATCATCGGAGAGGCACCAATGGAGGTGGTGAACACCATCCGAGATGGTGTCTAGATTGGATCTGGTGGTTCTGGAATTTGCGGCGGCTGGATGAATATTTTGTCGACTCCCCTAGGGTTCTAGGATTTTTGGGGTATTTATAGAGCAAAGAGGAAGTCCTGGGGGGCACCCAAGGTGGGCACAACCCACCAGGGCGCGTTTGGGCCCCCTAGCACGCCCTGGTGGGTTGTGCCCCCCTCAGCACACCCCCAGGCACAGCCAGGGCCCGCTGTGTTCCTTCTGACCCATAAAATTCTCCGTAAAGTTTCGTGGCATTTGGACTCCATCTGATATTGATTTTCTGTGATGTAAAAAACACGGAAAAAACAGGAACTTGCACTTGGCACTATGTCAATAGGTTAGTACCAAAAATGATATAAAATGAATATAAAATGATTATAAAACATCCAACATTGATAATATAACAACATGGAATAATAAAAAATTATAGATACATTGGAGACGTATCTATTTGCTTTGGTGTTACTTTAGTATGAACTCTAGGATAGATCGAACGTAAAGAATAGCTTTGTGTTATTTTAGTATGAACTCTTGAATAGATCGAACGGAAAGAATAGCTTTGAGGTGGTTTTGTACCCTACAAACAATTTCTAGCTTTTGTTCTCCACTGATAGGAACTCAAGAGTGATTCTTTATTGCACTTTGAGGGATAATCATATGATCCAACTATGTTAGCACTGTTGAGAAGTTGCACTAGTGAAAGTACGAGCCCTAGGCCTCATTTTTAAGCATTGCAATAGCGTTTTTGTGCCCGTTTACTATTTGCTACCTTGCTGTTTTTATTTATTCAGATTATAAAAATATATTTCTACCATCCATATTACACTTTTATCACCATCTATTCGCCGAACTAGTGCACCTATACTATTTTCCATTGTATTAGGTGTGTTGAGGATGCAAGAGATTTCTTGTATTTGGTTGCAGGGTTGTTTGAGGGAGACCATCTTCATCCTACGCCTCACACGGATTGATAAATCTTAGGTCATCCACTTGAGGGAAAATTTCTACTGTCCTACAAAACTCTACGCTTGGAGGTCCAACACAAGTCTACAAGAATAATGTTGCGTACTAGACATCAGTACCTGACTTCATCCTCTATATCCTTCCTGAACGCCACTTGCCTGGCTTTCTCATCCGGTGGCAGCGACTTACACATACAAAGATTGAACTAACCCCAAAACCAATCCAAAGTTGGGGGGCCGGCGGAACCTCGTCCGGCGGCGCGTAGGGGTCCTCCTCGTCACTGCTCTTCGATTGAACGTCCTCGGGGGGCAGCGACTCCTCGTCGGCGCGTGGGCAGATCGGTGGTGCCATGGCAGAGATATGAGAGAGAGAGGGCAAGCGAGGGGAGGATGTAGATGAGAATGCAGGTGGGACGACATGAGCAAGGTAGTATTTATTACCAGCCGGAATCTAGACTGACGGGAACAGTAAACACGCTGGTTGCCGGAATTTACGAGTACTGTAGTTTGAACTACACACGATTCCCGCTACAAAATCCGTGTGTGAACTTAATAGCTGACGGTTTCCAATATAGAACCGTGTTTGATTAATAACCCATGCCACTCACCTTCCAAACCTCGAGGCACGAAATAGAGGGTGCCAATCGTGTGGGGGCCGATTGTCTTGTCAGATCTTTAAATTTTCTTTTTTGAACACCAGATATTTACATCGTCGGATGATTTTTTATTTTTTGGAATTTAAATGCCATCGCACTCCATGCATGTGTCTAAGCCATGACACCATTATGTTTGAAAATTTCTTCCAATTTACTGCACATGGAATTAACTCGCACGCAAGTACACAATTTTTTCAAACCGTTATGGTTAGCCGTTGCATGTAGATGTAGTCCAAATTTGGATTATGATCGTTAAATGGCTAGAAAATCACTTAAATGTGTTAAAAAGGTCAAATGACCCCTAAAATTTTCCAAATTTTGACATGACAATTGTATTAGTCCACATTAACTATAGAAATTTTTTGAAGCCCATCAGAGGAAGCTATCGCCCATTCATCATCAAACATGCATTGTTCTCTCTCGAAACCACGAGCCTTCTAGTGAGTTGCTCCAGTTTGTGAGAAGTGTGTGTCCAAACTTTCGTCAAACATGCCAATTATTTTACCACATCATCTTGGTGGCATGAAATTACGTCAAGCAAGATTTCATGTGTTTCTGATATTTTTTTATTATTTTGGAATTTGAATGGCATGGCGCTCCATGCATATGTGTCCAGACTGTGACAGTGATATGTTTGAAAATTCCTTCCAATTTAATGCACATGGAATTAACTTGCACACAAGTACACAAAAATATGATTTTTCAAACCATTATGGTTAGCCATTGCATGTAGATGTTGTTCAAATTTGAATTACGGTCATCAAATGGCTAGAAAATCAATTAAATTTCTTTAATAGGTCAAATGACCCCTAGAATTTTCCAAATTTTCACATGGCAGTAGTATTAGTGGACATTAAATGTAGAAAAAAAATTGAAGGCCACAAGAGGAAGCTATCTCATGTTCGTCATCAAACATACATCGTTCCCTCTCGGAAACACGAGCCTTCTAGTGAGTTTCTACACTTTGTGAGGGGTGTGTGTCCAAACTTTCATCAAACAGGACAATTTTTTACCACATCATCTTGGTGGCATGACATTACAGCAAGCAAGGTTTAATGTTTCTCTGATCATTTTCTAATTTTTTGGAATTAAAATGCCATGGCACTCTATGCATGTGTCCATGCCGTGACACCAATATGTTTGAAAATTCCTTCTAATTTACTGCACATGGAATTAACTCGCACGCAAGTACAAAAATATGATTTTTCAAACCGTTATGGTTAGTTGTTGCATGTAGATGTAGTTCAAATTTGAATTACGGTCCTTAAATGGCTAGAAAATCACTTAAATGTCTTTCAAAGGTCAAATGACCCCTAGAATTTTCCATTTTTCACATGATAGTTGTATTAGTGCACGTTAAATGTAGAAAAAATTTGAAGGCCGTAAGAGGAAGCTATCCCCTGTTCGTCATCAAACATGCATTGTTCCATCTTGGAACCACGAGCCTTCTAGTGAGTTGCTCCGGTTCGTGAGAGGTCTGTGTGTTGGGGAACGTAGTAATTTCAAAAAATTCCTACACACACAGGATCATGGTGATGCATAGCAACGAGAGGGGAGAGTGTCGTCCATGTACCCTCGTAGACCATTAAGCGGAGGCGTTAGGACAACGCAGTTGATGTAGTCGTATGTCTTCACAATCGACCAATCCTCAGTACTGAACATACGGCAACTCCGTGTTCAGCACACGTTCAGCTCGGTGACGTCTCGCGAACTCACGATCCAGTAGAGCTTGGGGAAGAGTTTCGTCAGCACACGGCGTGGTGACGATGTTGATGAAGCTATCGCAGCAGGACTTCGCCTAAACACCGCTACAGTATGACCGAGGTGGATTATGGTGGAGGGGGGCACCGCACTCGGCTGGGAGAGATCTTTGCGATCAACTTGTGTGTCTAGAGGTGCCCCCCTGCTCTCATATATAAAGGAGCAAGGGGGGAGAGGTGGCCGGCCAGGAGGAGGCGCGCCAGGGAGGGGTCCTACTCCCACCGGGAGTAGGACTCCCTCCTTTCCTAGTTGGAGTAGGAGAAGGGGGAAGGAGGAGGGAGAGAGGAAGGAAAGGGGGGCGCCGCCCCCCCTCCTTGTCCAATTCAGACTAGAGGGAGAGGGGGCACGCGGCCTGCCCTGGCCGTCCCTCCTATTCTCCACTAAGGCCCATCTTGGCCCATTAAACCCCCGGGGGGTTCCGGTAACCCCCGGTACTCCGGTAAAATCCCGATTTCACACGGAACACTTCCGATATCCAAATATAGGCTTCCAATATATCAATCTTTATGTCTCGACCATTTCGAGACTCCTCTTCATGTGTGTGATCACATCCGGGACTCCAAACTTCCTTCGGTACATCAAAACACATAAACTCATAATATAACCGTCATCTAACTTTAAGCATGCGGACCCTACGGGTTCGAGAACTATGTAGACATGACCGAGACATGTCTCTGGTCAATAACCAATAGCGGAACCTGGATGCTCATATTGGTTCCTACATATTCTATGAAGATCTTAAACGGTCAAACTCCACAACACTATACGTTGTTCTCTTTGTCATCGGTATGTTACTTGCCCGAGATTCGATCGTCGGTATCCAATACCTAGTTCAATCTCGTTATCGGCAAGTCTCTTTACTCATTCTGTAATACATTACCCTGTAATTAACTCATTATTTATCATGCTTGCAAGGCTTATAGTGATGTGTATTACCGAGAGGGCCTAGAGATACCTCTTCGACAATGGGAGTGACAAATCCTAATCTTGATCTATGCCAACTCAACAAGTACCATCGGAGACACCTGTAGAGCACCTTTATAATCACCCAGTTACGTTGTGATGTTTGGTAGCACACAAAGTGTTCCTCCGGTATTCAGGAGTTGCATAATCTCATATTCATAAGAACATGTATAAGTCATGAAGAAAGCAATAGCAGTAAACAAACGATCACGTGCTAAGCTAACGAAATGGGTCAAGTCAATCACATCATTCTCCTTATGATGTGATCCCATTGATCAAGTAACAACTCATGTCTATGGTTAGGAAACTTAACCATCTTTGATCAATGAGCTAGTCAAGTAGAGGCATACTAGTGACACTATGTTTGTCTATGTATTCACACATGTATTTTGTTTCCGGTTAATACAATTCTAGCATGAATAATAAATATTTATCATGAAATAAGGAAATAAATAATAACTTTATTATTGCCTCTAGGGCATATTTCCTTCAGTCTCCCACTTGCACTAGAGTCAATAATCTAGATTACACAATAATGATTTTAACACCCATGGAGCCTTGGTGCTGATCATGTTTTTCTCATGGAAGAGGCTTAGTCAACGGGTCTGCAACATTCAGATCCGTATGTATCTTGCAAATCTCTATGTCTCCCAATTGGACTTGATCCCGAATGGAGTTGAAGCGTCTCTTGATGTGCTTGGTTCTCTTGTGAAATTTGGATTCCTTTGCCAAAGCAATTGCACCAGTATTGTCACAAAAGATTTTCATTGGACATGATGCACTAGGTATGACACCTAGATCGGATATGAACTCCTTCATCCAGACTCCTTCATTCGCTTCTTCCAAAGCAGAAATGTACTCCGCTTCACATGTAGATCCCGCCACGGCGCTCTGTTTAGAACTGCTCCAACTGACAGCTCCACCGTTAATATAAACACGTATCCGGTTTGCGATTTAGAATCGTCCGGATCAGTGTCAAAGGTTGCATCAACGTAACCATTTACGATGAGCTCTTTGTCACCTCCATAAACGAGAACCATATCCTTGGTCCTTTTCAGGTACTTCAGGATGTTCTTGACTGCTGTCCAGTGATCCACTCCTGGATTACTTTGGTACCTCCCTGCTAGGCTAATAGCAAGGCACACATCAGTTCTGGTACACAACATTGCATACATGATAGAGCCTATGGCTGAAGCATAGGGAACACTTTTCATTTTCTCTTTATCTTCTACAATGGTCGAGCATTGAGTCTTACTCAATTTCACACCTTGTAACACAGGCAAGAACCCTTTCTTAGCTTGATCCATTTTGAACTTCTTCAAAACTTTATCAAGGTATGTGCTTTGTGAAAGTCCAATTAAGCGTCTTGGTCTATCTCTATAGATCTTGATGCCCAATATATAAGCAGCTCCACCGAGGTCTTTCATTGAAAAACTTCTATTCAAGTATGCTTTTATGCAGTCCAGAAATTCTATATCATTTCCAATCAATAATATGTCATCCACATATAATATTAGAAATGCTACAGAGCTCCCACTCACTTTCTTGTAAAAACAGGCTTCTCCAAAAGTCTGTATAAAACCATATGCTTTGATCACAGTATCAAAATGTTTGTTCCAACTCCGAGATGCTTGAACCAGTCCATAAATGGATCGCTGGAGCTTGCACACTTTGTTAGCTCCCTTTGGATCGATAAAACCTTCAGGTTGCATCATATACAACTCTTCTTCCAGAAATCCATTTAGGAATGCAGTCTTTACATCCATTTGCCAAATTTCATAATCATAAAATGCGGCAATTGCTAACATGATTCGGACAGACTTAAGCATCGCTACGGGTGAGAAGGTTGCTACGTCTTGAGCTTGCGTTGGTTTTCCCCGAAGAGGAAGGGATGATGCAGCAGAGTAGCATAAGTATTTCCCTCAGTTTTTGAGAACCAAGGTATCAATCCAGTAGGAGCCCACGCTCAAGTCCCTCGTACCTGCACAAAGCGATAGCTACTCGCAACCAACGCGATTAGGGGTTGTCAAGCCCTTCACGGTCACTTACGAGAGTGAGATCTGATAGATAGAATATTTTTGGTATTTTTGATATAAAGATGCAAAGTAAAAATTAAAAGCAAAATAAATAGCAAAACAATATAAAAGTGATGGAGATTGATATGATGAGAATAGACCCGGGGGCCATAGGTTTCACTAGTGGCTTCTCTCGAGAGCATAAGTATTCTATGGTGGGTGAACAAATTACTGTTGAGCAATTGATAGAATTGAGCATAATTATGAGAATATCTAGGCATGATCATGTATATAGGCATCACGTCCGTGACAAGTAGATCAAAACGATTGTGCATCTACTACTATTACTCCACTCATCGACCGCTATCCAGCATGCATCTAGAGTATTAAGTTAAAAACAGAGTAATGCCTTAAGCAAGATGACATGATGTAGAGAGATAAATTCATGCAATATGAAATAAACCCCATCTTGTTATCCTCGATGGCAACGATACAATTCGTGCCTTGCTGCCCCTTCTGTCACTGGGTAAGGACACCGCAAGATCGAACCCAAAGCTAAGCACTTCTCCCATGGCAAGAACTACCAATCTAGTTGGCCAAACCAAACGGATAATTCGAAGAGACTTGCAAAGATAACCAATAATACATAAAAGAATTCAGAGAAGATTCAAATATTATTCATAGATAGAGTCGATCATAGACCCACAATTCATCGTTCTCAACAAACACACCGCAAAAACAAGATTACATCGAATAGATCTCCACGATAGAGGGGGAGAACCTTGTATTGAGATTCAAAGAGAGAGAAGAAACCATCTAGCTACTAACTATGGACCCGAAGGTCTGAAGTAAACTACTCACACTTCATCGGAGGGGTTAGGATGATGTAGAAGCCCTCCGTGATGACGGCCCTCTTCCGACGGAGCTCCGGAACAGGCCGAAGATGGGATCTCGTGGATACAGAAAGTTGCAGCGGTGGAATTAGGTTTTTGGCTCCTGTTCTGATCATTTGGGGGTACGTGTGTATATATAGGAGGAAGGAGTATGTTGGTGGAGCACCGAGGGGCCCACGAGGCAGGGGGCGCGCCCTATGGGGGTGCCCCTCACCCTCGTGACCACCTCGTTGATCCCTTGCAGTAGGGTCCAAGTCTCCTAGATCACATTCGGTGAGAAAATCACGTTTCCGAAGATTTTATTCTGTTTGGACTCCTTTTGATATTCTGTTTATCCGAAACACTGAAAATAGGCAAAAACAGCAATTCTGGGCTGGGCCTCCGGTTAATAGGTTAGTCCCAAAAATAATATAAAAGTGGAAAATAAAGTCCAATATAGTTCAAAACAATAGATAATATAGCATGGAGCAATCAAAAATTATAGATACATTGGAGACGTATCAGGCATCCCCAAGCTTAATTCCTGCTCGTCCTCGAGTAGGTAAATGATAAAAAGAGAATTTTTTATGCGGAGTGCTACTTGGCATAATTTCAATGCAAATCTTCTTAATTCTGGTATGAATATTCAGATTATAAAGATTCAAGATAAAAATTTATATTGACATAGAAAATAATAATACTTCAAGCATACTAACAAAGCAATTATGTCTTCTCAAAATAACATGGCCAAAGAAAGTTATCCCTACAAAATCATATAGTGTGGCTATGCTCAATGTTCTCCACACAAAGTATTTAAATCATGCACAACCCCGATGACAAGCCAAGCAATTGTTTCATACTCTAACTTTTTCAATCTTCACGCAATACATGAGCGTGAGCCATGGATATTGCACTATAGGTGGAATAGAATGGTGGTTGTGGAGAAGACAAAAAGGAGAAGATAGTCTCACATCAACTAGGCGTATCAACGGGCTATCGAGATGCCCATCAATAGATATCAATGTGAGTGAGTAGGGATTGCCATGCAACGGATGCACTAGAGCTATAAGTATATGAAAGCTCAAAAAGAAACTAAGTGGGTGTGCATCCAACTTGCTTGCTCATGAAGACCTAGGGCAATTTGAGGAAGCCCATCATTGGAATATACAAGCCATGTTCTATAATGAAAAATTCCCACTAGTATATGAAAGTGATAACATGAGAGACTCTCTACTATGATGGTCATGGTGCTACTTTGAAGCACAAGTGTGGTAAAAGGATAGTAACATTGTCCCTTCTCTCTTTTTCTCTCATCATTTTTTTTGTTTGGGCCTTTTCCTTTTTATGGCCTTTTTTTAGTTTTCGTCTGGAGTTTCATCCTGACTTATGGGGGAATCATAGTCTCCATCATTCTTTCCTCACTGGGACAATGCTCTAATAATGATGATCATCACACTTTTATTTTTCTTATAACTCAAAAATTACAACTCGATACTTAGAACAAAATATGACTCTATGTGAATGCATCCGGCGGTGTGCCGGGATATGCAATATGACAATCATGAAGTGTGTCATGATGAACTAGATGGTGGAAAGTTGCATGGCAATATATCTCGGAATGGCTATCGAAATGCCATAATAGGTAGGTATGGTGGCTGTTTTGAGGAAGGTATATGGTAGGTGTATGATACCGGCGAAAGTTGCGCGGTATTAGAGAGGCTAGCAAAGGTGGAAGGGTGAGAGTGCGTATAATCCATGGACTCAACATCAGTCATAAAGAACTCATATACTTATTGCAAAAATCTAGAAGTTATCAAAGCAAAGTATTACGCGCATGCTCCTAGGGGGATAGATTGGTAGGAAAAGACCATCGCTCGTCCCCGACTGCCACTCATAAGGAAGACACTCAATAAATAAATCATGCTCCGACTTCATCACATGACGGTTCACCATACGTGCATGCTATAGGAATCACAAACTTTAGCACAAGTATTCTTTAAATTCACAACTACTCAACTAGCATGACTTTAATATTGTCACCTCCATAACTCAAAACAATTATCATGCTTGAATCTTTTCTTAGTATTCAACACACTCAAAAGAGAGTTTCACAAATCTTGAATACCAAGAATATTATTATTAGGCAAATTACCATGCTATTAAGAGACTCTCAAATTAATTTAAATGAAGCATGAGAGATCAATAGTTTATTTAAAACATATCCACCACCGTGCTCTAAAAGATCTAAGTGAAGCACATAGAGCAAAATTATAACGCTCAAAAGATATAAGTGAAGCTCATAGAGCAAAATTATCTAGCTCAAAGGATATAAGTGAAGCACATAGAGTATTCTATCAAATTTTAATTCATGTATGGCTCTCTCAAAAGGTGTGTATAGAAAGGAAGATTGTGGCATACTAACAAACAAAGACACAAATAATACAAGACGCTCCAAGCAAAACACATATCATGTTGGTGAATAAAAATATAGCTCCAAGTAAATTACCGATGGAAGTGGACGAAAGATGGGATGCCTTCTGGGGGCATCCTGAAGCTTTGAATTTTTGGTGTCCTTGGATTATCTTGGGGGTACCATGGGCATCCCCAAGCTTAGGCTCTTGCCACTCCTTGTTCCATGATGCATCAAAAGAATTCACCCAAAACATGGAAACTTGACAACACAAAACTCAAAATAGAGAACTCGTGAGCTCCGTTAGCGAAAGAAAACAAAAGACCACTTCAAGGTACTGTAATGAACTCATTCTTTATTTATATTGGTGTTAAACCTACTGTATTCCAACTTCTCTATGGATTATAAACTAGTTTTCTAGCCATGGATTCATCAAAATAAGCAAACAACACACGAAAAACAGAATCTGTCAAAAACAGAACAGTCTGTAGTAATCTGTAGCTAGCGCAAGATCTGGAACCCCAAAAATTCTAAAATAAATTGCTGGACATGAGGAATTTATCTATTAATCATCTGAAAAATAATTAACTAAATAGCACTCTTCAAATAAAAATGAAAGCAGTTCTCGTGAGCGCTAAAGTTTCTATTTTTTACAGCAAGTTCAACAAGACTTTCCCCATGTCTTCCCAATGGTTCTACTTGGCACAAACACTAATTAAGCACAAAAAACACAACCAAAACAGAGGCTAAATAATTTATTTATTACTAAACAGGAGCAAAAAGCAAGGAATAAAAATAAAATTGGGTTGCCTCCCAACAAGCGCTATCGTTTAACGCCCCTAGCTAGGCATGCACAAGTAAAGAAATATTGAATAACTCCTTTTCCAATAATATTACCACTACCAACACGGAATTTTTTTGTATGAAAGATGGTAGGTTCTTTAGCAGGAGTATCAGAATCTTCCATGATATTGTTATCGCCCAAATTGGCGATAACTTCTCCAGTTTCAGACATAACAACAAGCAGGCAAACAAACTAACACACAAGCAAACAAAAAAGGCAAATAGAGAGGGAGGATAGAGAGAGAGGGCGAATAAAACCGCAAGGGTGAATTGGGGGGATAGGAAAACCAGAGGCAAATGGCAAATAATGTAATGCGAGAGATAGGGATTGTGATGGGTACTTGGTATATTGACTTTTGCATAGACTCCCCGGCAACGGCGCCGGAAATCCTTCTTGCTACGTCTTGAGCTTGCGTTGGTTTTCCCCGAAGAGGAAGGGATGATGCAGCAGAGTAGCATAAGTATTTCCCTCAGTTTTTGAGAACCAAGGTATCAATCTAGTAGGAGCCCACGCTCAAGTCCCTCGTACCTGCACAAAGCGATAGCTACCCGCAACCAACGCGATTAGGGGTTGTCGAGCCCTTCATAGTCACTTACGAGAGTGAGCTCTGATAGATAGAATATTTTTGGTATTTTTGATATAAAGATTCAAAGTAAAAAGTAAAAGCAAAATAAATTGCAAAACAATATAAAAGTGATGGAGATTGATATGATGAGAATAGACCCGGGGGCCATAGGTTTCACTAGTGGCTTCTCTCAAGAGCATAAGTATTCTACGGTGGGTGAACAAATTACTGTTGAGCAATTGATAGAATTGAGCATAATTATAAGAATATCTAGGCATGATCATGTATATAGGCATCACGTCCGTGAAAAGTAGATCGAAACGATTCTGCATCTACTACTATTACTCCACTCATCGACCGCTATCCAGCATGCATCTAGAGTATTAAGTTAAAAACAGAGTAACGCCTTAAGCAAGATGACATGATGTAGAGAGATAAATTCATGCAATATGAAATAAAGCCCATCTTGTTATCCTCGATGGCAACGATACAATACGTGCCTTGCTGCCCCTTCTATCACTGGGTAAAGACACCGCAAGATCGAACCCAAAGCTAAGCACTTATCCCATGGCAAGGACTACCAATCTAGTTGGCCAAACCAAACGGATAATTCGAAGAGACTTGCAAAGATAACCAATCATACATAAAAGAATTCAGAGAAGATTCAAATATTATTCATTGATAGACTTGATCATAAACCCACAATTCATCGGTCTCAACAAACACACCTCAAAAAGAAGATTACATCGAATAGATCTCCACGAGAGAGGGGGAGAACTTTGTATTGAGATTCAAAGAGAGAGAATAAGCCATCTAGCTACTAACTATGGACCCGAAGGTCTGAAGTAAACTACTCACACTACAAAAAAAATACACTTCCGTGATGATACGTGTTTGTCACAGTAGGTCGCTTTTTTTGTCATGCATGTACATCCATGACAAATTTATGACAAAATCAAGATAGTCATACCTGTGCTGTCGTAGAAGTGTTTCATGACATTACCAAAATTATCATCACGGAAGTGTCCACTTCCATGATGATAAATCGCGCTTCACAGAAGTGCTTTCATCAAGGGTGACCAACACGTGGCATCCACCATAATGGAACGCCGTTAAGCTATCGGGTCGGGTTTTGGATCCGATAACCTGTTAATAGCCCCGACCAATGGGAAATTTCCACGTGTAAAATTCTTATTGGCCGGACGAAACACGTGTCAGCTCGTCAGCGGGTCAGATAGGCGCCTATGATACATCGAAATGTGGCACGACCCAACAATGGCCCATTCCTATGAAAAGGCCGGCCTGTTTGACTTGGTCAAAAGCTGGCGGGCCGGCCCGTTTGACTTGGGCAAAAGCTGGCGGGCCGGCCCATTTGACTTGGTCAAAAGCTGGCGGGCCGGCCCATTTGACTTGGTCAAAAGCTAGCGGGCCGGCCCACGGAAAGCCTGTTAATGGCCTATTCGCATATAGCCCATTTACAACCCGCTAACCCGAGGCCCGTTATGCCCTATCCGAATTAGGCCCAGTAGCGTCATCTGGGCCGTCCACTATGATTCCAGCCCATTTTCACTTCTGGCCCATGTATAGCCCATGACGTCTTTCGGCCCATATGAGGCCCTTTGTAACTCTTGGCCCATTAGCGGCACGTGGTGAAACTGGCCCGTAATGAACAGTGTATTACTTTACACCCATTAACGGCCCGTGGTGAAACTGGCCCGTAATGAACAGTGTATCTCTTTATACCCATTAACGGCTCGTTATTCCGTTGGGCTGTTTCCAGCCCAAGTTAACTTTCGGCCTTCTGAGGGCCCATTTATTCTTGGGCTCATTTGCATCATTCGGTTACTTACGGCCCGTTACTGTCATTTTCTGCTTTTGGGCCAAATTCAGCCCGTCGTTACAGTCGGCCCGTTTGTGGACCGTTAGTCTATTGGGCCATTTTCATAGCATCACCAAATACGGCCTATTAACGGCCCGTTATGGTCAGCCCTTAAAACGTAAATGTGCCGGCGGCCCATGGATCCTACGAGACGTACAAGGCCCATGGATCCTACGAGACATAGAAGGCCCATGGAACCTACGAGACGTAGAAGCCCCATGGATCCTACGAGGCGTAGAAGGCCCATGGATCCGACGGCCCGTGAAGGGCCATGGTCGGGCGAATTGGCCCCTGTTTGAACGATATAGCATATTCCAAGAATTATCCTACTCAATACTATCACCTCTAAAAAGACTACACTATATCAACAAAGAGATCAAGGCATAGAAAGGTAGAATAATCCTACACTATACAACAAAGAAATTACAGCCGATTATACCTACTCGGCATTATGGTTCGGCACATGTGATAATAAAGATACACAAACAGCAAATTACATACACTGGCAAATACAGCTCATACATCATGGACGCGCATCAACTTAACTCCATTTGAACTATAATCTCTTCAAAAAATAGGATTGGCCGGATTTAGATAGCACAAATTTCAGTCTGCAAAATCTCCAATTCCTTCATGGTTACCTTAGTGTCTTGTTTCATTTTTTTGACTCCTGCATCTAATATCTGCATGTCCAGTCTCAACTTGTTGATTATACGTTGACAATCAAGTACACGTTGTCTTGCCACCTCTAGTTGATGCTCGAGAACATCAGCACATTCCAATTCCAATCCATAATCATTCGGTAACGGCCATGCCGCACTGCTCGCAGATCTTTGTGTTGATGTCACTTCATCCTGAAATGTTTCTGTAAGTACACATGACTAGGGCAAAAATATAGTTACAACAGTGAAGCGAACAAGACACTATTTTGTACTACATGGCAAAACAGGACTAACAATAATGTTACATGTCACTTAAAAAATGTTACACGTCATGAAGCATAAGCAGGTGATATTTTAAAAATTATAAAAAAGATAGTCTGTGCAGCTTGCATACAGAAATCCATCTTAGCTCACTAGAGGAGCATGATGTCGGGGCCCAATCGAAAACAAAGACAAGTAAAAAATTTAGACAGCACGTTGCGTATAAGTAAGCAAGGAGTTGTCCATTATGTGCCTCAATTAAAATCTTAGGGAGCATAATGAACAGTAGAGGGTTTCATACAAACATACTACAGCAGGCAAAACTATGCAATCATTAGCGTAGTATAAACTAGCTTGTGAGCCTCATGCAATAATAGTTGGTTAATAGACTTCAAAGCTTCAGGCACAATTCGGCAGAGTAATTAAATGGTAAGGCCTTTAATTATGTCAACTAATAGTGATACAAGTACCGAACATCAGGCATGATTATTTGGGCATCTCATTAACTGAGGAAAAATAAAGCAATTGAAAAGAGAAAATTAACTATGCCTGAAACAAACAAGGAATTGAACTGTTGAGTTGCATACAGTGACTTACCTTAGCAGGTTGAAGAGGCCCAGTGCAGCTCCTACTTCTCTTGCAAGGCTCCTTCCTAACATCTTGTACTTGGAAATCCTCAATCTTATCTTCATTGCACCCCCTCTGCAAGGTGACACAAACTAGTTACTCGTCTCCTTGGAAGATAAATATGCATACTTTCCAGTCTGTGAACACAAAAGGATGAGATTATAACAAAACAACACCACATAATGAAACATGCCGCATCTCTTGCACTTGCACACAATGAAATGAGCATTTATGTAACGCCCTCGATGCGGCTATATCTCCCACGTGTCGAGGCACGACTTAGAGGCATAACCGCATTGAAAGTAATGTCGCAAGTTAGGCAATCATCACAACATCCAATGTAATACAAAATAATGGGATGAGTAACATAGCTGGCTTACACTCGCCATGTCACACAAAGTACATAAATAACATTACATCATCCAAACACTCATGGCCCGACTACGGCGCCAAAATAAAAGATAAACCCAACATGCGACACGGTCCCGATCACCCCGACTGGGCACCACTACTGATCATCAGGGAAAGAAACATAGTAACGGCGTGAGTCCTTGTCGAACTCCCACTTGAGCTCTAATGCGTCAACTAGAACGGAGTCGTCTGGCCCTGCATCTGGTTTGGAAGTAAACTGTGAGCCACAGGGACTCAGCAATCTCGCACCCTCGCGATCAAGACTATTTAAGCTTATAGGAAAGGCAAGGTAAAATATGTGGAGCTGCAGCAAGCGACAAGCATATATGGTGGCTAACCTATTCGCAAAAGAGAGCCAGAAGAGAAGACAAAGCGCGAACGAGAAACTAGAGAACAACCTACGGCAGGCATTATTCCAACACCGTGTTCGCTTCCCGAACTCCACCGAGAAGAGACCGTCACGGTAACTCACACAGTTGATTCATTTTAATTAAGTTAAGGTTCAAGTTATCTACAACCGGACATTAACAAATTCCCATCTGCCCATAACCGCGGGCACGGCTTTCGAAAGTTCAATCCCTGCAGGGGGTCCCAACTTAGCCCATAACAAGCTCTCACGGTCAATGAAGGAATAGACCTTCTCCCGAGACATTCCGATCAGGCTCGGTATCCCGGTTCTACAAGACACTTCGACAAGTTAAAACAAATCCAGCAACACCGCCCGAATGTGCCGACAAATCCCGATAGGAGCTACACATATCTCGTTCTCAGGGCACACTCAGATGAGCGCTCCATACAACTAAAACCAAACCTCGAGTTTCCCCGAGGGGGCGCTGCACAAGACTCTAGTTTGGACCAACACTCAGAGGAGCACAGGCCCAGGGGGGGTTTAAATAAGATGACCCTCGAGCTCCGGAAACCCAAGGGAAAAAGAGGCTAGGTTGCAAATGGTAAAACCAAGGTTGGGCATTGCTGGAAAAGCTTTATTCAAGGCGAAGTATCAAGGGGTTCCCATTATCACCCAACCGCGTAAGGAATGCAAAATCCGGGAACATAACACCGATATGATGGAAACTAGGGCGGCAAGAGTGGAACAAAACACTAGGCGAGAGGCCGAGCCTTCCACCCTTTACCAAGTATATAGATGCATTAAGATAACATGGCAATATAATGATATCCCAACAAGTAAGTAGTGTTCCAACAAGGAACGATCTCCAATCTTCACCTGCAACTAGCAACGCTATAAGAGGGGCTGAGCAAAGCCGTAACATAGCCAATCAACGGTTTGCTAGGACATGGTGGGTTAGAAGTTTGACATGGCAATTTGGGAGGCAATGATAACCAAGTGGTGGGCATCGTAGCATAGGCATAGCAAAAGAACGGCATCTAGCATAGCAAAGATAGTAGTGATTTCGAGGGTATGATCATCTTGCCTGCAACGTTGTCAGAGTTGATTGGATCCTTGAAAGCAAACTCAACGGGCTCCTTGTTAGCGAACTCGTCTCCCGGCTCTACCCAGACAAGACAAACAAGCAAAAGGAACGCAATCAACCACGTGCACAACCCAAACAACATGATGCAAACATGGTATGCTATGCGAGATGAGATGCGGGATGCATATGCAAGATTTGACAAGAGATGACTGAACCTGGCCTCAACATGTAAATCCAAGTGTCCACTTCAAAGATGAGATGAAATCGCTTGAAAACGATAAAAAGAACGCCGGAATCGGAGTCACGGTTTGGAAATGGCAAGCAATTCAAATATGGCACCGGTCTGTGATTTACAGCAAGTAGCCAACTAAATGCAACGAGATGAACATGCTACAGCAGTCAAACATGGCAACAAAATACATGGCAGGGATCCATTCATGATGCTTAACAAAAGAGGAACACTGAGCTACGGCCAATTCATCCATTAACAGGTTCAAACAAGCATGGCAAAAATGCATTTGGTAAACAGATTTCAGACTTAGTGAAATAAACACTTATCTAGAATTTCAGATCAGATAGCACTCTTTGGAGCATGAAAACTATATGCTACAGGACCTGAACATGGCAAAGTAAATCATGGCATGGATCTACTCAAAGATCTTAACAAAAGTCCCTTAGTGACCTTGAGCCAAAAGGGATCAGAAAATACATTTGCAAGCATGTGAACATGGCAAAAACATAAACAGTTCTCAGCCTTAGAGAAAACTGGAGCATGCGAAAACAGATATCAAGTAGGCATGTTTACGAGCTCGATGCACTCACTACAGAGTAAGTCATGACAATCTAAGCATACACCCATCAAGAATAAACATTATACAAGCTAGTCATGGCAAGAACAATAACATAGCATGCACGGATCAACTACAACATCCTCGGCAAAATCGCTAACAAGTAGACAATCTGCCCAAATTCACGAAATGACAAAAGTAGAGCTCAAATGACTCAAGCTAGGGTGCTCCATAATTGCAAACAAAGGCATGGATGGATAGAGCACTGCAAGATTAACAAAACATCCTTACTGATCATCCTCAAAAGAGGCACGGATCACTAGGAAACAACATGAACATATGGCATAATGAGATAAACAGATCAAAGCTTAGTGGAAATGCTAAGTCCTTGAAATCAGCATTAACAAATGCACCACTTTGAAAGATTGTGCTAGTCACCACACACATCACAAAACTACGTGGATGGCACCACTGGCAAGATGGCAAAACATATAATAAAACACATGTAGAGCTCAGGGGCATATCATGCACACAATAATCATGGCAAAAATGACAAATATCTAATTGGAGCAGCAGATCTGACAATTATCTCAAATAGCATTCTTCTAACAGCATTTCGGGCATCAAGATGAACTCAAATGAAAATGATGCAATGAGATGAAATGATGTGCTCTTTGAGACGAACATTTTGGTATGCTATGTGCCCAAAACGGAGCTACGGATGCAAAGTTATGATGCGATGAACATAGTAAAATAACTAGGGTTTCGGGCAAAAAGTCAACCGATCCAGATCCAGATCTAGATCCAGATCCGAGTGTACTCTAGCGGCGGCGCGAACTTCGAGGTTCGTCGATCGGAGTTCGTCGGGGGGGGGGGGTGCCGGAGTCGAGGGAGAGGGGCGGCCGGGGTACGCCGGCGACGAGGAGGACCCGGGTGGCGGCGGAGCCCCGGTGGGTGAGCTCGCCGGCGATGGCGACGACGTGCGGCGGCGCTTGGCGGGCTGACGAGGAGGCGCTGGGCTTCGACGGGGCGGCGACTACCGGGCGGCGGAAGCGGAGGCGGCCGCCGTTGCCCACGGTGGCGCGGGGCGAGGCACGGGCCTCGGGCGGCGCGCGATGGAGGTAGGCGCGGGCGGCGGCTCCCTGGGCCGCGGGGGCCCCGAGTGGGCTCGGCAGGCCGTGGCGGTGGGAGGACGGCGCGGGACAGGTGGCGGCCTCCTACTGGGCGAGGGCGGCGGTGGCGAAATGTCCGGCCGGCAGCGGACATGTCCGGCGCGGCACGGTGGAAGAGGAGCTAGGTTAGGGGAAGAAGATCCGGGAATTGAAATGGGGGGTTCTTTATATAGAGGTAGAGGGAGCTAGGAGTGTCCAAATGAGGTGCGGTTTTTGGCCACGCGATCGTGATCGAACGATCTAGACGATGGAGAGGGTTTTGGTGGGTTTTGGGCCAAAATGGAGGGGTGTTGGGCTGCAACACACACGAGGCCTTTTCGGTCCCTCGGTTAACCGTTGGAGTATCAAACGAAGTCCAAATGGTACGAAACCTGACAGGCGATCTACCTGTAGTAAACCAAGGCCGCTTGGCAAGTCTCGGTCCAATCTGGAAATGTTTAATCCCCACACACAAAAGAAAGGTAGAAATGACAATCGGAGGAGAACGGAGCGCCGGAATGCAAAACGGACAACGGGGAAAATGCTCGAATGCATGAGATGAACACGTATGCAAATGCAATGCACATGATGACATGATATGAGATGCATGACAACGACAAAAACACATAGAGACAAAAACCCGAACCCGAGAAAATAAAATAACTTAACGCCGGAAACGGCAAGAGTTGGATTACATATTGGGAAAATCATATCCGGGGTGTTACAACACTCCACCACTACGAAAGGATCTCGTCCTGAGATCTAGGACTGAAAGAGCGCCGGGTATTCAGAACAGAGGTGATCCTCGCGTTCCCAGGGGGCTTCACGGTCGGAATGGTGTGAGCACTTGACTTTGAGGAATTTGATTGACTTGTTGCGAGTCTTGCATTCAGTCTCTTCAAGAATATCAACGGGGTGCTCACGATACGAGAGATCTTCTTGGAGCTCAATGTCCTCGAAGTTGATGGTGCAATCAGGAGTCTTGAAGCACTTGCTGAGCTGAGAGACATGGAACACGTCATGAACATTTGCAAAGTTTGAAGGAAGCTCGAGTTGATAGGCGAGATCGCCTCTCTTGCTGACGATCTTGAAAGGTCCCACGTATCTAGGGGCAAGCTTCCCTTTGATACCGAAGCGACGAGTACCTTTCATAGGGGAGATGCGGAGGTAAACATGATCTCCGATCTCGAAAGCCAAATCACGGTGCTTACTATCATAGTAGCTCTTCTGGTGCGATTAGGCTGCTTTGAGGTTATCTCGAATGACTTTACACATCTCTTCTGCCTCTGTGATTAAGTCATTTCCCAAAAGCTGATGTTCACCGGTTTCGGACCAGTTGAGAGGGGTACGGCACTTCCTGCCATACATAATTTCAAATGGGGCCTTGCCCGAACTTGCTTGAAAACTGTTGTTGTAGGAAAATTCAGCATATGGAAGACAATCCTCCCACTTCATGCCGAAGGAGATCACACAAGCCCTGAGCATATCTTCAAGAATCTGGTTGACACGCTCGACTTGACTGCTAGTCTGAGGGTGGAAAGCTGTGCTGAAGCGGATGTTGGTGCCCATGGCATTCTAAAAAGAATCCCAAAACTTTGAGGTAAAGATGCTGCCACGGTTTGAAGAGATCACCTATGGAATGCCGTGCAGCGAGACAATTCGAGAGGTATAGAGCTCCGCCAATTGAGCTACAGTGATAGACTCTTTGATAGGCAGAAAGTGAGCCACTTTAGTGAGTTTGTCGATGACAACGAATATAGCATCATTGCCACGTTCGGACTTTGGAAACCCAGTCACAAAGTCCATCTCAATGTGGTCGAACTTCCATTCTGGAAAGGCAAGAGGTTGGAGGAGACCAGCTGGCCTTTGGTGTTCTGCCCTCACTCTTCTGCAGACATCACATTCATTCACGAATTGAGCAATCTCGTGCTTCATTCGAGTCCACCAATAAGGCTGCTTGAGGTCCTGATACATCTTCGTGCTCCCAGGGTGGATGGAGAGGAGAGAATTGTGAGCCTCGTTCATAATCACTTTACGAAGGTCACCTTTGGTCACGACAATACGATCCTCGAAGAAGAGAGTATCCTTGTCATCAAGGCAGTAGCACTTGTACTTGGGTTGACTCTTGGCAATCCCAATCTTCACCTTCTTCACCATAGCATCAAGAAGTTGAGCTTGGCGAATCTAATCTCCCAAGGTAGGAGAGACTTGAAGGTTGGCAAGGAAACCTTGAGGAAGAACTTGCAGATTAAGTTTGCGGAAAGCTTCACAAAGCTCGGGTTGATAAGGCTTGAGAATCAGACTATTGCGATAAGCCTTCCTGCTCAATGCGTCAGCAATCACATTGGCCTTGCCTGGAGTATACTCGATACTCGGATTATACTCTTGAATCATTTCGACCCATCGAGTCTGCCTGAGGTTGAGATTAGGTTCAGTGAAGATGTCCACATTTCTTCCCAGCAAAAGATGTCTCCAAGTCAAAAGAGCATGCACAACTGCCGCCAACTCGAGGTCATGAGTGGGGTAGTTCTTCTCACTGGGCTTCAACTGGCAAGAGGTATAAGCAACAACTTTCTTCTCTTGCATCAAAACTGCACCAAGACCTTGGAGAGATGCATCAGAAAAGACCTCATACGGTTTGGATTCATCAGGGGGAGTCAGAACTGGAGCAGTGACCAATTTCTCTTTCAAAGTGTTGAAAGCAATGTCACACTTCGGAGACCAAACGTACTTGACGTGCTTCTAAAGAAGATTTGAGAGAGGCTTCGCGATCTTAGAAAAGTTCTCCACGAACCTTATACAATAGCTTGCGAGACCGAGGAAGCTACGGAGTTGCTTCACGTTCTGAGGTGGTTCCCCATTCACAATTGCAGACACCTTCTCAGGATTCAACGCAATGCCCTTGGTAGAGATGATATGACCAAGATAAAGAACCTCATCGAGCCAAAATTCGCACTTGGAGAACTTTGTGTAGAACTGGTGTTCCCTGAGCTTATCGAGCACCAAACGCAAGTGCTTGGCATGATCTTCCTTGTTCTTCGAAAAGACTAGAATGTCGTCGAGATAGACCAAACTGAAGTCATTGGTGTAGGGGTTGAAGATGAAGTTCATCATGCAAGAGAAAGTCAGAGGAGCGTTGACGAGGCCAAAAGACATGACAGTGTATTCATATGAACCATAGCTTGTCCTGAAAGCCGTCTTGGGAATATCTTTTTCACGGATTCGAATCTAGTGATAACCCATACGGAGATCAAGCTTGGAGAATACTTGGGCACCTTTGCGTTGTTCGAACAGCTCGTTGATGTTGGGAAGTGGGTATTTGTTCTTGATAGTCTTCTTGTTCAATGGACCGTAGTTAACACAAAGTTAGTCCGTTCCATCCTTCTTCTTCACAAAAAGAACTCCACAACCCCACGGAGAAGAACTAGGTCGGATGAGACCCATTCTCTCTTGAACATCGAGTTGCTTCTTCAGCTCCTTCAACTCTTCAGGTCCGAGCTTGTAAGGACGTTTGCACACTGGTTCCATCTAGGCTCAAGATCGATGACGAATTCAACTGGCCGGTGCGGAGGCATTCCTGGAAGCTCTTCTGGAAAGACGTCTTGATATTCGCAAACGACTGGAATTTGAGAGATGGCGTCGAGTTCACCCTTCTCATTGAGAGAAAACAGATGGTATCATCACGAGCGGCAAAGACAATTACATCCTCAGACGAATGAGTCAATTGAATCTTCCTGGCAGCACAATCAAGATGCGCCTTGTGCTTAGAAAGCCAATCCATTCCGAGAATAAGATCAATATCCGAGTCGCCCAGAACAATAGGAGTAGCTAGAAATTTGTAGTCACCCAAAGTGATACTAACATCCGGGACGCAGGTATTAGCTATCATTTGCTTGCCCGGTGACACGATTTGCAAGGAACTTTGCAGATATTGATAATTGCACTCATACTTTGATGCAAAAGGTTTGGAAATGAAACAATGCGATGCACCCATGTCAAAAAGAACTTTAGCTGGAATATCATTAACAGGAAGGTTACCCATGATGACATCTTACGAGTCCTCTGCCTGAGCTGCATTCACCATGTTGACCTTGGCGTACTTGGGGTTATGCTTGACCACGGCTGTACTTGCCGATCTCACACGAGGAGGAGGAGGAAGGCACCTCTGATTGAAGCATTTGTTGGCATAGTGACCCTTCTGTTGGCACTTGTTGCACGTGACCTCTGAAAGCGGACGGTGGTACGGAGCACTCGATCTTGGAGCTTGAGACGAAGTCTTGTTCTGAAAGCCAGGGTTGGGTGGGTGGGAAGATCCACTGCCACCTTTGCTCTTCTGATACGGCTGACGAAACGGAGGAGGAGGAAGCCAATACTTCTGCTGCTTGGCCACTTGAGTAGAGGAAGACGGAGTAGCATCTCTGACTCGCTTCTTGGAAGCATCACACCTCAGTTGAGCAGCCTCATGCTTCAATGCCATGTTGTAGAACTCATCGTACCTTAAGGGCTCGAAGAGAACAAGAGCTAGCTGGATTTCTTCTCTGAGACCACCCCTGAACTGATATATCATGCTCTTCTCGTCAGGGACGTCCTGTTTAGCAAAGCGGGCGAGCTTCTGGAACAACTTGTTGTAGTCATAGACATACAAAGAGCCTTGCTTCAGGTTGCGGAATTCCTCACGCTTGCTTTCAACCATGCTCTGAGGAATATGATGAGCTTTGAAGTCTTGACGGAATTCATCCTAGGTAATCACACGTCCACCTCTGGAATCCTTGTACTGCTGGAACCATTCTGCAGCTTCGTCTTTGAGTTGGAAGGAAGCGAACTTGACAAAGTTCTCAGGCCTGACATTACTGCACTCAAAATGCTTGCACAGATCCACGAGCCAATCGTCAGCATCAGTTGCCTCAACACAATTGCTGAAAGTCTTTGGCCCGTTAGCAAGGAACTGGTTGAGTGTAGCAAAGTGATTCTGATTGTTGCCTTGGTTGCCTTGATTCGCTTGATTGCGCTCTTGAAGAATTTGCATGATCAACTGTGTGTTTGCATTAGTAGCGGCCATCACAGCTTGCCATGCCTCCGGAGGAGGGGGAGGTGGTGGCGGATCAGGATTCGGAGTCGTGCGCGTTGGAGGAGCCATCCTGAAGAGGTTGACATCCATTAGCACATTGATAGACAAATATTGAAGCTGAAACCAATGGAATGAAATTGCAACATATAGTCTTCACATCCGAACATAAGAACGAATGCATTCCACTTGAAATGGTCACATATCCATAAATTGAGAAGCCACTAGGAATTTAGGTAGAGAAATAAATCAACAAGGTATGGATCAAGAATGAATACTCGGTAAGAAATCCCAATCTCACACCAAATATCCATGGAAGAAGAACTAGAGCTACAAGAATTCCCACCTATGAAACTCCCGAACCTTTCCGGTTATGCAATCAGGTGTCGGGGATACATGGGAAGCATAATATCTCACCCAAATCTAGCAAATCCTACATCCAGCTGTATCCATCCTTCAACACTAACCGAGAAAACTTCGGAAACCATCTACCTCAACCTTCGAAAAGCATCCGTTATACAAGTTATGGCGATACTCCCGAACTCCCGCCCCAGTACTGGGTGGCGTCGAGGTTATCTCACCAACGAACTACATAAAAGAGATTTTCGATGTCGGTGTACTAAACTCAGGTATTCCAGAAATGCAACGATAAAATTGTGACGACAACACCTCGGAGCTCAACTCCCCGGGACACTGCCACAACCCCTAAAGACAGGAGGCACCAAGAACAATGTTCTCGTCACAAAACCATCGGAACGATTCCAAGATACCCGCGTGATCCTCAAATTTTTTTAGTGAAATTTGAGAAGAGAAGAGTCAAAACTCTACGTCAGGATGCCTCACCAGAGCGATGAAGGGACTGGGGAGTAAAAAGAATTCCTAAATTCTCCGATATATAATTTTTAAATGACTCAAAACATTTTTTCTAGACTCAACTCGGCCACTAATAACGATCAAGCAATGGGGCTCCTAAGGTCAGGAAGGCTCTGATTACCAACTTGTAACGCCCTCGATGCGGCTATATCTCCCACGTGTCGAGGCACGACTTAGAGGCATAACCGCATTGAAAGCAATGTCGCAAGTTAGGCAATCATCACAACATCCAATGTAATACATAATAATGGGATGAGTAACATAGTTGGCTTACACTCGCCACGTCACACAAAGTACATAAATAACATTACATCATCCAAACACTCATGGCCCGACTACGGCACCAAAATAAAAGATAAACCCAACATGCGACACGGTCCCGATCACCCCGACTGGGCACAACTACTGATCATCAGGGAAAGAAACATAGTAACGGCGTGAGTCCTCGTCGAACTCCCACTTGAGCTCTAACGCATCAACTGGAACGGAGTCGTCTGGCCCTGCATCTGCTTTGGAAGTAAACTGTGAGCCACAGGGACTCAACAATCTCGCACCCTCGAGATCAAGACTATTTAAGCTTATAGGAAAGGCAAGGTAAAATATGTGGAGCTGCAGCAAGCGACTAGCATATATGGTGGCTAACCTATTCGCAAAAGAGAGCGAGAAGAGAAGGCAAAGCGTGAACGATAAACTAGAGAACAACCTGCGGCAGACATTACTCCAACACCGTGTTTGCTTCCCGGACTCCGCCGAGAAGAGACCATCATAGTAACTCACACAGTTGATTCATTTTAATTGCAACTGCCCATAACTGCAGGCACGGCTTTCGAAAGTTCAATCCCTGCAGGGGGTCCCAACATAGCCCATAACAAGCTCTCATGGTCAATGAAGGAATAGACCTTCTCCCGAGACATTCCGATCAGGCTCGGTATCCCGGTTCTACAAGACACTTCGACAAGTTAAAACAAATCCAGCAACACCGCCCGAATGTGCCGACAAATCCCGATAGGAGCTGCACATATCTCGTTCTCAGGGCACACTTAGATGAGCGCTCCATACAACTAAAACCAAACCTCAAGTTTCCCTGAGGGGGCGCTGCACAGGACTCTAGTTTGGACCAACACTCAGAGGAGCACTGGCCCGGGGGGGTTAAATAAGATGACGCTCGGGGTCCGGAAACCCAAGGGAAAAAGAGGCTAGGTGGCAAATGGTAAAACCAAGGTTGGGCATTGCTAGAAAAGCATTATTCAAGGAGAACTATCAAGGGGTGCCCATTATCACCCAACCGCGTAAGGAACGCAAAATCCGGGAACATAACACCGATATGATGGAAACTAGGGCGGCAAGAGTGGAACAAAACACTAGGCGAGAGGCTGAGCCTTCCACCCTTTACCAAGTATATAGATGCATTAAGATAACATGGCAATATAATGATTTCCCAACAAGTAAGTAGTGTTCCAACAAGGAACGATCTCCAATCTTCACCTGCATCTAGCAACGCTATAAGAGGGGCTGAGCAAATCGGTAACATAGCCAATCAACGGTTTGTTAGGACATGGTGGGTTAGAGGTTTGACATGGCAATTTGGGAGGCAATGATAAGCAAGTGGTGGGCATCGTAGCATAGGCATAGCAAAAGAACGAGCATCTAGCATAGCAAAGATAGTAGTGATTTCGAGGGTATGATCATCTTGCCTGCAACATTGTCAGAGTTGACTGGATCCTCGAAAGCAAACTCAACGGGCTCCTCGTTAGCGAACTCGTCTCCCGGCTCTACCCAGACAAGACAACCAAGCAAAAGGAAGGCAATCAACCACGTGCACAACCCAAACAACATGATGCAAACATGGTATGCTATGTGGGATGCGATGCGGGATGCATATGCAAGATTTGAAAAGAGATGACTGAACCTGGCCTCAACTTGGAAATCCAAGTGTGCCACTGGAATGATGAGATGAAATCGCTTGAAAACGATATAAAGAACGCCGGAATCGGAGTCACGGGTTGGAAATGGCAAGCAATTCAAATATGGCACCGGTCTGCGATTTATAGCAAGTAGCCAACTAAGTGCAACGAGATGAACATGCTACAGCAGTCAAACATGGCAACAAAATACATGGCAGGGATCCATTCATGATGCTTAACAAAAGAGGAACACTGAGCTATGGCCAATTCATCCATTAAGAGGTTCAAACAAGCATGGCAAAAATGCATTTGGTAAACAAATTTCAGACTTAGTGAAATTAACACTTGTCTGGAATTTCAGATTAGATAGCACTCTTTGGAGCATGAAAACTATATGCTACAGGACCTGAACATGGCAAAGTAATGCATTGCATGGAGCTACTCGTAGATCTTAACAAAAGTCCCTTAGTGACCTTGAGCCAAAAGGGATCAGAAAATACATTTGCAAGCATGTGAACATGGCAAAAACATAAACAGTTCTCAGCCTTAGTGAAAACTGGAGAATGCAAAAACAGAAATCAAGTAGGCATGTTTACGAGCTCGATGCACTCACTACAGAGCAAGTCATGACAATCTAAGCATACACCCATCAAGAATAAACATTATACAAGCTAGTCATGGCAAGAACAATAACATAGCATGCACGGATCAACTACAACATCCTCGGCAAAATCGCTAACAAGTAGACAATCTGCCCAGATTCACGAGATGACAAAAGTAGAGCTCGAATGACTCAAGCTAGGGTGCTCCATAATTGCAAACAAAGGCATGTATGGATAGACCACTACAAGATTAACAAAACATCCTTACTGATCATCCTCAAAAGAGGCACAGATAACTAGGAAACAACATGAACATATGGTATAATAAGATAAACAGATCAAGGACTTAGTGGAAATGCTAAGTCCCTGAAATCAGCATTAACAAATGCACCACTTTGAAAGCTTGTGCTAGTCACCACACACATCACAAAAATACATGGATGGCACCACTGGAAAGATGGCAAAACATATAACAAAACACATGTAGAGCTCAGGGGCATATCATGCACACAATAATCATGGAAAAAATGACAAATATCTAATTGGAGTAGCAGATCTGACAATTATCTCAAATAGCATTCTTCTAACAGCATTTCGGGCATCAAGATGAACTCAAATCAAAATGATGCAATGAGATGAAATGATGTGCTCTCCGAGACGAACATTTTGGTATGCTATATGCCCAAAACGGAGCTACGAATGCAAAGTTACAATGTGATGAACATAGTAAAATAACTAGGGTTTCGGGCAAAAAGTCAACCGATCCAGATCCAGATCCAGATCCGAGTGTACTGTAGCGGCGGTGCAGACTTCGACGTTCGTCGACCGGAGTTCGTCGGGGGGGCGCCGGAGTCGAGGGATAGGGGCGGCCGGGGTACGCCGGCGATGACGAGGACCCGGGCGGCGGCGGAGCCCCGGTGGGTGAGCTCGCCGGCGATGGCGACGACGTGCGGCGGCGCTTGGCGGGCCGACGAGGAGGCGCCGGGCTTCGACGGGGCGGGGACTACCGGGCGGCGGAGGCGGAGGCGGCCGGCGCTGCCTGCGGTGGCGCGGGGCGAGGCACGGCCCTCGGGCGGCGCGCGATGGAGGTAGGCGCGGGCGGCGGCTCCCTGGGCCGCCGGGGCCCCGAGCGGGCTCGGCGGGCCGTGGCGGTGGGAGAGCGGCGCGGGACAGGTGGCGGCCTCCTACTGGGCAAGGGCGGCGGCGGCGAAATGTCTGGCCGGCAGCGGACGTGTCCGGCGTGGCGCGGGGGAAGAGGAGCTATGTTAGGGGAAGAAGATCCGGGAATTGAAAAGGGGGGTTCTTTATATAGAGGTAGAGGGAGCTAGGAGTGTCCAAATGAGGTGTGGTTTTTGGCCATGCGATCGTGATCGAACGCTCTAGACGATGGAGAGGGTTTTGGTGGGTTTTGGGCCAAAATGGAGGGGTGTTGGGCTGCAACACACACGAGGCCTTTTCGGTCCCTCAGTTAACCGTTGGAGTATCAAACAAAGTCCAAATGGTACGAAACTTGACAGGCGGTCTACCGGTAGTAAACCAAGGCCGCTTGGCAAGTCTTGGTCCAATCTGGAAATGTTTAATCCCCACACACGAAAGAAAGGTAGAAATGACAATCGGAGGAGAACAGAGCGCCAGAATGCAAAACGGACAACGGGGAAAATGCTCGAATGCATGAGATGAAGACGTATGCAAATGCAATGCACATGATGACATGATATGAGATGCATGACAATGACAACAACACACGGAGACAAAAACCCGAACCCGAGAAAATAAAATAACTTAACGCCAGAAACGGCAAGAGTTGGATTACATATTGGGAAAATCATATCCGGGGTGTTACAATTTACTATGTCTGCACTATGTAAAAACTAGGCATACCTTCGAACTAGATCTCCAACTACTGTTGGAGAGCCTAATGTAGTGTACAGCCAAACCTTTATGTCACCTATGAGTTAGAAAAGGCCCCACTATAGCAGCCCTTAGTGTTTAAATCGTTGACAAGCTCTGTTAGAGTGTTAGGTCAAGAACATCAAGTAATCAAAGCAAATAGTCCTAGTATGGCTGGCTGATGCAAACAAGCAATTGAACAAAAGTGTGAGAAAATCGTACATATCAACAAAAGAAGCAAAGAAGGAGGATTAAAGACCATCACTTGACTGACCAGATTTAAGGGGCATTTAAACATCATGTGCAACGTATGAACTAACATAAACATTGCATATTCCATATTCTACAATGGAATGCACATGTATTAGGTTATGCCAAGTATGATGATGCCTAAATGTACAGATAGCAGGAAGGAGTGATTCATCATTGCACGCACAATTGAATTGCAGGTTAAGGGCCAGTTCGATTCCGCCTTTTCAGGGCATATTATCAAAATAAGCCATAAAAGATGTAAAGAAGTCATTTTTGAGTTATGGGCTTGGGCTTAACTAATTTCGCTTTAGAGGGGAGGTGTTTCGGGCAGAACCTCACTAAAAATTGAAGGGAAGGGGAATAGTGAAATGACTCTGTTGTCTGCCTATATTACACTCAAAATGCAACTGCTGATGCCCGTCTCACACCTGACCCTCAAGTAAAAACAAACACGCAAGCATTCATTGCCCTGCCCACTTGCATCTCCTCCCCCCTTTCCCTCTACCTTGATCCCCTGCCTGCAGCACTAGGGTTCCTCCAGCGAGTCGTCGCCACTGGTCCCATCTGGCCTTGTCCTCGATGATGCTAATGTCCAGCTAGGCTACATGGCCGGCGGGTAGGGGAAAATCTCCCTGGCTTTTCCTCCCTCTGGCGCCGCCCCTCATTCTCATGGTCTCCAGCAGCTGCTCCATTGTGGTTCGTCCAATGCACTACTCTAGCAGGCGCTGCACAACTATGGCTGATGCCACACTGCGGCAGAAGGAACCTTATTCCCCCTCCCCTCCTCCCAGGCCATGGCCTTGAGGTGCTGTTGAAGGATGAGCTCATCCAACAAGGTGAGGATCTCCTCTGATTTTTTGCCAAATTTTCATTTTGATCCACTATACGATGAATTGCTATGAGATGCTTCTGCTGCTGCTATATGATGCATTGCTATGAGCTGCTCCTGATGCTGCTATATGATGAATTGCTATGAGCTGCTGCTGCTGTATGATGAGTTGCTATGAGCTACTTCTGCTGCTATATGATGAATTGCTATGAGCTGCTGCTGCTATATGATGAATTGCTATGAGCTGCTGCTGCTATATGATGAGTTGCTACAAGCTGCTCCTGCTGCTGCTATATGATGAATTGCTATGAGCTGCTCCTCCTCCTGCTATATGATGAATTGCTATGAGCTGCTCCTGCTGCTGCTATATGATGAATTGCTATGAGCTGCTGCTGGTACATGATGAATTGCAGACTGCTGCTGCTGTATGATGAGTTGCTATGAGCTGCTGCTGCTATATGATGCTTTCAGGTGGTGCTGCTATATGATAATAACCAGCCACTTGGACCATCGAATTTCAATAAATAATTGTTCTTCATTTAAATTTGGGTCATGCGTTCTTCGTTTAAATTAGGCAATGGGATCTCTATGGAAAACATTGACCAAAGTAGATTGTGCCAAGTAGATGGTATCTTTGTATTTGCATTTTGAGCAAATAGTGATGGTCTGTTTTCCTATCATATTAACTACTGCACTGGGTTCAATTTGTGATGTTTGCAAGTCAAATTAATTTCCATATGGGCAGCAAAATGAAAAAAATATAATGCAATCTAGACTTTCCACTGATCATACCAAAGATAAGCTGAAAACGCAATGAAAAGAACTGGTTGGCTTATTACATGGAACTTATATTCACAGGTGCTTATTTTCTTAGGATAACTCATAATAACTGTCCCTAAGAAACTTGGCTAATAGAACTGGCATACAAATAACATGTCACGATGATTGCAATGGAGGAGTGATGTACCATAGCACACTGTATAGGCTCACCGTTGCCTCTCCTTTTTTTGCGATGTTCCATGAAATTGCCACATACATCTTGTACCTTTTCATTGTGTAACCCTATCTGCAAGTTGACACAGCTAATTTCAGACATCTCTACATGATACTACATTGCATATCCCTTGCGCATATTTAAACCACCAATTAACGATTGTGTGCGTACCATAAACTAGCCATGACTCTGTATGCTAGACTAGCAGGCACTCTAAGGGAGCCTAATGTAGTGCACTGGAATTCCTATATGCCACCGACGATTTTGTGTAATGTACTGCCCCAGCTCCTAAATATATGCCTTTGTAGAGATTCCAGTATGGACCACATACAGATGTATATAGATGCATTTTCGAGTGTAGATTCACTCATTTTGCTCCGTATGTAGCCTATAGTGGAATCTCTAGAAAGACTTATATTTAGGAACAGAGGTACGAGGTAGTATCATGTATGACATCTACATATCTAATTTAGCAGCTAGTAGTAGAGATCATTGTCTGCACAATGGGATTACTGGTCGAAAATCCTAGCAAAGCACGCTGATAGGCATAGAACAATACAAGAGAGAGAGACGCGCTTACAAGATCATAGCAATGCCTCAGTCCAGAATCTTGGTTGGCCAAGCTGTTAGATCCATAAGAAACATCGTCCTTGTAGTTTTTGCTAGCTGCATAACAGGTAACAGCGACCGATTAGTATATTTGAAGTACATCGGGCAGGTGATGCTGGACGGGTTTAAAGGTGACAAGTACCTAGGCCGTGACGGGTGCTTGGCATCTCTCCAGACTGTGGGAATCAGGTTAGAAACATCGAGGGTGATGACGCTGCGCTGGCTGTCGGGGTCCGGTATGGAGATCTAGAACCGTCGAGTAGGGTGTTTGTGGAGCGGCTTCGGTAGGGTGGACTACGGTGTGGGCAAAGCGGATCTATGGTCGTGGACGAGGGTGTAGGTGAAGCTGCTCCGATGGTTGGGTTAAGGATGGTGTCGATGATGCGGATCTGCGTTCATGGACGGGGCATTAGAAGCTGCTCCGGTGGTTGGGTTAAGGGTGGTGTCGACGATGCGGATCTGCGGCTGTGGATGGGGCATCAGAAGCTGCTCCGGTAGGTTGGATGAGGGTGTGAGGAAGTGGATCCGAGGCCGTGGACTTGTGAGTTGGCAAAGCGGCCCCGGTAGGGTTGAGAATGGTATAGGCGAAGCTACTCCGGTAGGGTTGAGGAAGGTGTCGGCGAAGCGGCTCTGGTAGGGTTGAGGAAGGTGTCGGCGAAGAGGATCAGAGGCCGTCGACGGGGGCGTCGGTGGGGCGGCTCCGGGGGGTGTGGACGAAGCATCTCTGGTGGGGAGTACGAATGAGCCGCTGTAGATGCGCGGCGGTTGACGAGAGTACCGGCGAAGCAGATCCGGCGCCGTGGACAAGGCCGGCACTGAATGGGCTGTGGTACAGTGGCGGATGAGCAGTCTACTTGTTTCTAGGGGAGGTGCGAGGGGTAGATGCGGCCGCAGAAGCAGATCCGGCGAGGTGGACGCCACTGGCAGTGAATGGGCTATGGTACGCCGGTGGATGAGCAGTCTAGGGTTTCGAGAGGGGAGGGGAGAAAGGGGGATGAAGTACGGACGGCGTGCCATTTAGTTAGTCGTTTTTGCGGGAGGGGAGAGGAAATGGGGGTGCCGTGTAGTGGGGGAACCGGAAGTTACCAAAGCAGCCCCAACCTATCATGTAGATGAGGGCGGTATTGTAACCGTTGGTCTCCGTGCACCAAGGACAAAAGGGGGATTTCGCATGCTAAAGACAAAGGTGGCGGAAATTTTAGAAGGAGGCGGGAGATTTTGCCGCCCGCGGGATCGTTCGTATCCAGTTTCAACTAATTTTGGACCGTGCTAGCGGGAAGGTCATGCTAGACTGTGTACACGGGGCACACGTCAGCAGTTACTAACTGGTGTGAAGTCCACCCTAAAAAAAGACAATAACTCGGGATGATGCGCCGATAACTTGGACGTTCACACGGGCGCGGCCAATCGTACGGGTGTAGTGGCGCGTTCACAAAAAAGGGATCAAACACTCAGCCTATGTATTTCTCTTGTAAATAGATAATTTAGTTCCATTGGTTATTTACTTTAAACATAATGCATTGACGTGTTAGTGTAGAGGCGCACAAAAAGAAATGGATATTGTAGTCAGCTACTTAAAAGTGTTACCTCATATGATTACATAGCCTCCATTTCATAAATTGTGTACCCATTGAATTCATATATGAATATCACATATATTACTTCAGAATAGAAACTTAAATCATCCAAGACTAATGAATTTGAATGCAAGAGTAACAATGGTGCATGTTCATGATAGCTACATTGGTTGTTTGAAGAAACATCACTGTAACTTTTGCATGCACAACTAAAAAGGCTTATTTAAATAGAAAAAATGTGATATGTGAGTGTCCAATCTTTATAGCATTGAATCGATATTGTACCTTTGGCCACGATACGAAGTAGATATTGACTTATGTTCAAGCGATGCACGTCCACGATCGCTAGATAGTGATACATCAATGAATTGTGCTATCTCTCTCACACGCATACATATTCATTTCCCTATGGGCATTGGAATCACACAGGTGCACTTTGTGTATTTCTCTCCCTCCGTCAGGGTTAAATTCGTCTTTCTACCCTGTCCTACAAGTCTCTCACACAGAAACACACATGTTCTCTATGTCTAACACGCCCACCCCTTTAATTCCGCCCACCCACAGCCACTAATGTCTCTCACACATATGTTATCTACCTATCCCTTAATATAGCTAGATATGTGTCACACAAACTCCTTCTCCCTACTAGCAAGATGCCCATGCGTTGCACGGAACATCAAGATGCATTTGTATGAGAAGTTTATCTTGTGGGAGAAAAGGATGAACGAGAGAATGCCTTATTTGCAAATGCGGAGAGGGGTGTGGGTATCTTTTTGCAAAATTGCCATAGTTTCCTTCCTGTCCGTCGGATATAAATCGGATGGCCTATATTGCAGGATGGCAGGAACACCATCATCACCAACTCTGTTTTTTATAAGAGTAGAGATATGTGAGTGTGTCAGGACCCCGATTCCAAGTCACATCGATCACGCACGGTATTCCCACGGGTGTCGCCTTACCATGGCCGGGACTGTTTGCGCCTTTTGGCTCACGTATATGATAGCGTCGCTACCATCCATATGACAGAGAACCCGGGCCGACATGGCTAGTCGTGAACCCAAAGCGGCACTAACCCATGGGGACAGGCATACATGAATCAACCTCGAGCATGTCGGTCAGCAGCGTGTGAATCCGGGCTGTAGCACTGGGCTAACAGGACTCCGGGAACCCGGGCTGTAGCAGGCTAGGCAGGACTCCGGAGTCACCGCGTGACATTTCCCCGAAGGGACAGACACAGGAACGAAGTGAAACACATGGCGGCCAGTCAAGCGTCCTGAGCAGTAGTGCTGGGCTAGCAGGACTCCGGTGAACCGGGTTGTAGTTGACTAGTATGGCTCACGGAAGCACTAGACTACATGTCCCCATAAGAGAGGCTGCCAAGGATAAACAACTAGATTGTCGGATCCCACACATACCAAGCATTTCAATCATACACACAATATGCTCGATATGTGCAAATACAACATGGCATCACAACAAGACTCTACGACTCAAAGTATTTATTCATTAGGCTCCGAGGAGCGAGATATTACAAACATGGCTCTCATGACCCGACATTCAGAGCATACAAGTCAAGTCACAAGCGGAAGCTTAACATGTCTGAGTACAGACATCTACAAATGAAAAGGCTTAGAAGCCTGACTATCTACCAGATCCTGCCGAGGGCACAAGATCATAGCTGAGGTAACAAGCTAAACGTCGAAGTCCACGCGGAACTACTAGCGAGACTGAAGTCTCTCTGCAAAATATAAATTACACAAACGTGAGTGCAAAGGTACTCAGCAAGACTTACATCAGAACTAAACTACATATGCATCGGTATCAACAAGGGGGGGTGGTGGAGTTTAACTGCAGCAAGCCAGCTTTGACTCAGTGGTTAACCTAAACTACGATTGCAAGCAACTCTTTTGAGGTGGCGCACACGAGTCCACATATTCACCATTCAATACACCACTATGGATCCGCTCCCGTCTCCCTATGAGAAGGCCATCCATAGCACTCACACTTATCTTGCGAGTTTTAGAGTATCCACTTTCACTTGTCTATGAACTATGCAAGGGGTCCAAGTTTCCATATCCGAGGAATCCGGCTATTCGAATAGATAATGATAACCCTGCAGGGGTGTACTTCTTCACACACGCTCCCACCACTTACCATAGTTTACACGACATGTACTCGGCAACCTTCAAGCGGAAGCCCAACGAGGGTGTCGGCCACGGCCTACCTAAACACTCAAGTCTCTAGTCCAGGTTTATCGCCTATCCAGGTTCCATCCACAGGGAGTCCGGCCGAGGTTTCCACATATGGCCCCGAACGATGTGTACAGGGTTCCGAGACACCAAACGGGCGCCCGGCATGCCCGGCCACGGTGTATCTACCGCAACATAGCCCACCCCTGGGGTCAGCGCTACGCACGGCCACCAACACATATCCTACAAACACCAGAAACTAGTTGCAACTCCTGGACAAAGGACTAGGGTGATTAAGAAGCCGAGAGGGTCAATTAAGGATCCCAATGAGTGGTAGTAGCTGTTCATGGATCACAGACACAGAACTCAGTTCCTAAGAATGGTTTCAATGAGACAACCCACCATGTACTCCTACATGGCCTCTCACCGCTACCTTTACCAAATCGTGTTCACACACTTAGCTCTCAACAGTAGGACATGTTTACACACCTCCGATTCATCCCCGATGAATTAGACCTGACTCAACTCTAAGCAGTAGCAGGCATGACAAACAAGCATGAAAGAGTAGGCACATCAGGGCTCAAACAACTCCTACTCATGCTAGTGGGTTTCATCTATTTACTGTGGCAATGACAGGTCATGCAGAGGATAAGGGGTTCAACTACCGCAGCAAGTAACAGAGGAATCCTGTTGTCCTAATGCGGCAAAAGAGAGCAGGAGCGAGAGAGTGGGATTGTATCGGAATGAACAAGGGGGTTTTGCTTGCCTGGCACTTCTGAAGATATTATAGCTCTTCATCGGTGTCATCGAACCCATTGTCGAAACCACGTCTATCGAGAGGGGACAAATACCGGCAACAGGAGAAAGAAACACAATCAATGCAATGCACAATATGATGCATGATCATGACATGTCAATATGCTATGGTTTGAGCTAATGGAACTAGCAACATGTTAAATGGAGTTGGTTTGAACCCTAGGTTCAAATTCAAACTCCATATGTGAGAGTTTAAATTCCATTTATATGAATTTGCCTAATCAGCAGCCATAAGTTGTTCTAACATGCATGAAAATGGTACAGATGGATAGATTGGATTTTTCTGATCATTTTTCATATATAATTTATTTCATTTGGAGTTACGGTCGAATTTCTATGATTTTTAGAAGTTTAGCCATTTTTCTGGAATTTTCTGAATTAAATTAAACCCAGAAAATAGCTTATTGCGTCAGCACTGCATCATTATGACGTCAGCAGGTAAACAGGGCCGGTCCAGGTCAAACCTGACCTGTGGGGTCCACTGGTCAGTGACAGGGGCTGGTTAGTGACGCTGACTGGTGGGTCCAGTCAACGACCACGTCAGCAAAGTCAACTTGACATGTGGGGCCAGTCAACCCCCATGTCAGCGCGGTCAAAGCTGACGTGTGGGTCCCGCTGGGTTTTAACTAACTTTAAACAGAAAATTAAACTAACCTAACTGGCACAGGGGCCCACATGGAAGTGACTCTAGAGGTGGTTTAGCTGGGTCATTAGTGGCTAATGATGACCCATGTCATCAGTCGCCGGAGTTTCACCGGCGACGACCATTTCGCGTGGCGGAGATCGTCGGGATCTCGCTATAGCCCACGGTTTGAGGCGGGGTTTGCTCCTACGGCTTCCTGGCATTCTCACGCATCTAGTGGTGGTAGCGGCAGCAGCTGGGATGGCCGGGGTTGACGGCGGCGAGCACTTCCGCGGCGGCCGGTGTTCGGGCACCTGCGGGTTTGGCGTTGTGGTGCACGGGAGAGCAACTGATGGGTTCTACATGCTCCTGGTGAGGTGTGGAGCACGTTGCCGTGCTCGGGAGTGAGCTGCGGTGGCTCTGGTCTCGTCTGCATCATCACCGGCGGCGAGGAGCTCACGGCTCCGGTGAAAAGGGCGGCCAGAGTGCGGGAACGAGTGCGGGGAGGAGGGGGAAAGGTGTGGGAGCTCACAACGATCTCGAGGAAGGACTCAGCGGGCTCGGGGACGACCGGAAGGCGACGAATCCGTCGATGGAGTCCGGCGGCCGTGCTCGGGGAAGATGACTCGTGGCGGCGATGTCGGGCTCCCGCGGTGGCGTGGCTCGGGGTGGAAGAAAGAGGGGGTCGAGGCGGAGCCTCTGGGCTGGTCAGGGAAGCGAGGGGGAGGCGGTGGCTGCAGCTACGGCGAACGACGTCGGTGGTGCTCGGCGCTAGAGGGAGAGAGAACTAGAGGAGGGGAGGGGCACGGGAGAGGGTGAGAGGGGCTAGGGCTGCGTGGCGTCGCCTGGTGCATCGAGGAGGAGCCAGGCAGGTTGGGAGGGAGGAGGTGGAGGCCTCGGGCGCGCTGGCGTCGACACGCCTCTGCCTACTGGCAGAGGTGGACGAAGACCAAGGCGCCCCTGGTGGGCTGGCCGGTTCTGCTGGGCCAGCAGGTAAGTGGGCCTCAGGTAAATGCCAGGTTAGTCCTTCTCTCTCTGTTTTCTAAATTGTTTCTGTTTTCTATTTTTCTGCAATTATTTTGACTTAATTAAAATGCTAAGGGATTTCCAAAAATCATGAAACTAATCATGGCTACTGTTTAAGATATATCCAACAGTAAACATTTTAGTTTGTGATTATTTGAGCATTTAAAATATTATTAGCAATTAAATGCCCAAATGCAAATACTATATAATTTAATTCAAAAATCCAGGAATAGCCTATAAATATGTTCATCATTTTTGGAAGAGGTTTTTATCTTTAACAGAAATAATGAACATTTCCAAAGGGCATTCTGGGTTATTGAAAATATTTTTATTGAACCTAGTTAAATTCATTTGGTGCTAGGGTTTCAACAATCCCCATTTCAAATTTCTTTGGAATTTAAACATGATGGCATGATGAACAAGCAAAGGCAAGCAAGGGCTGAACTGGGGCTGTGACAACTCACCCCCACTAAACAAGAATCTCATCCCGAGATTCAAGTCGTGAGGTAAGAAGACAGAGGGGGCACAAGCTAACACAGTCTGCACGATCCAGGTTGCACTTCACAGGAACGTTGATTCGATCATCATCTTTGACTCGACGTCTTGCTATGAGAACTCCATCCAACATGACAACGGGAAGAAAAGGAGAATCTAGAGGAGTCGATCTTCTCGAAGATCGAGCAACCGACGATCAACTCACAGAACGAGACATAGCGACACCTGTCGAGATGAGACACGATACACACATCAAGAATGATGGAAATGAGCATATGACAAGGTTTAAATAAATAGCGGAATTCCCACACCTAGGAGGGTGGCGAACGGTGTCAACGTAGCGAGGAGTTGGGTTGCCATGATACCACAACGAGACACCTTAAGGAAGGTGACTCGAAGAACTATTCCCTTAAGTGGCAAAAAGAATTACTTTTGATTCAGAGATCATTGACACTCTTTGAACCAACCTAAGGCAAACCACAACAATCGTTTGGCGGAGTACGAAGGGATGGCATACCCCGACTAGAATGGATGATGTGGACTACCTTGTTGAAGACAACGCAATGGATGACTTTTTCTTATCACCGGAAATGGATGGGACCTATGACAGGACCACTTTTGAAGATGATCCTGGACAGCATTTGCTAAGAAGGACAGCCCATGGAAAATTGGCATGATGGGGTGCAAGCTGAGAACAACATGCAAATGTTGGGAATGTTCCAACCATCATATCTGCCTGAGATTCAGATCTGGTTGGTGTCAGAATATTCCAGACTCATCGAATCTAGAAAGAAAAGTGAAAGTTTTGCAACACGAATCGACGAGATGACGTTGCCAGATTCTCGGGAAATGGACTACGGTGGTAAGCTCCAAAACATGAGACGGTTCTGCTACAAACATGTGAACACGCTGTCCCAGACAAGCATGGACACGTAGTAGTCTTATAATTAAACACTACCGAGTTCAGGTGGAACCATCAACGAGGATATCGAAGTCCTTGCGTAGGTCTAACTCTTAAGAAGAAACTTCTTCTCCTTGAACGAATCAATCAGTGGCTTGGTGTGCTAGGGATATGTATAGAATGTAGATGATCAGTCTATTAGACCATAGAATACTTCGCACATGCATGACTGACTTGGGATGATTCCAGAGAAAGCAAAAAAAAACTTTCTTGAATTCACGGCGGCAACTTACATCAGATGCACATGAATTAGAGGAAGTCACATCTTTCAACCGGACATATGCTTAATGATCAGGACATGAGGGCAATGCTTATAAAGTTTCCAACACTAGTGTAATGTTCAACGTGAATCATGGGGTGGACAAAATGCTGCTGATGGGCTTAACAGCAACTCATCGGAATCTCCATATCACTGGACTTCCACCACTATGTGAACAATGTGATAGTATTGGTCAGACCAAAGATATAATGGTATATGCTCGAGGGACGACCGCAAGTAAGACAACATTATGAACATCGTTGGTTCTGATTTGATTTGACGATAGCCCACACTCAAATCAAGGTTTGGACAAGATAATAGATTCAACAGCTGATCACGGGGATCAGTCGATGAAGATATCATCTTTATTCAACACACACACACACAAGGATATCCCTTAGTGATGAGCTAAATCGGACAAGTTTTCATCTTCCAACTCTCCAAGTTGTTGTTAAGCTTAATCAACTAGCTCAGAATATCCAACATAGATTCTTGGAGAATGGGTGGTTTGGAGGAAAACCAACATGATCACGAACTCAACATAGCGGTCAGGTGACAACCAGTAATACTTCCGAGAAGATAATCGGAACATCACGAACCACTGATATGATACTAAGCTCGAGATCAATCTTGCTTTTGAGAGCAAGACGATATGATAAATAGAGCAAGGGTTTGGCAAAATCCTAACTCGTTGATCGAAGAGTGCACCAGGAAATAAGGACTAGGTAGCACGATCAATCTTAGGATGGTGATTTAATTACCAGCACACTAAGAATGAGAGTATTGTCCATTAACTACCAAGCAACGGAGTTGCTAGGAATATTGCTTTCACACATCATGGTTCACCTGTCGGCATTCCGGTTATAATAACACGGAATTGAGGAATGAACAATGATGGCAAGAAGCATTACTGCGTCAAGAATTCATAATGGGTGGTGCAATTCTCATGACAGTCCTGACATAAAAGGGGTAATACTCCAGGGTAGAACAGAGCAAAAGCTGGATGGCATTTGATCTGCAGAACACAACTACTTTGACCCAATCCTAGATATGGATGAGGTACTGGAGTTTGTTTCTCCTAGTCATTCTGAAATAGAATGGCTCGATGGACCATGAGAAAAATAAGCATCGATAACACGAATGCACAACTAAAGAGGGACAACTCAAAGGAACATATAACTTTCTAAGTTGTGGATGCATAGATTAGTATGTCGAATCAAGTTCAACAGGTTTCTTCCGGATAACCCATGCAGAAAGGTAGAACTGACAGAATCACAATTATGAATGGAGAACTCCTCAAGAGTACTCTGATTGTGATATTTTGGTTCAAAGGACTTCTGCCTTAACGGTTCATGGTATTTGGAAGGAAGAAATACCATGGACCTCGAGGGCTGTCGCAAGGTTACTAATATCCTAAAGGAACTATCAAACACTATCAACATGAGGTAAGTAGGGTGAATCTCGGGTACAAGAACCCATGAATAGAATACCTACCATTACATGGCATCACGGGATGCTTTTGAGAATGGTGGCCAGAATCATCATACCGGAACACAAAAGATGGCTAGATTACTAGGTGACTCCCTAAAAAACCTAGGGTCATAATAATAGCTCCAACATATATGTCGAGGCAATAGAGTACCTCAACTGACCGATTAGTGTCATTAATCTGGCCCAAATGGACATCAGGAACAGGAGGAAGGGATTTGCAAATGCATCAGACTATTTAGAAACCTGGGATGACTCGGACAGCATAACGGCTGTAAATGCTCAAAACGATTTGAGACATCCTGCAAAATGGTGGCATAACCACTCAACAACACAATATCAAGGTTCTGAGATCAACTGTCAACATACGGAAGTAGTAGGAACGGAACCGAGGCTTGAAACTATCAATTCTATAAGTCTATGGATTAGTAGCACGTCATCCTGATAGATAGATGAGAAGGCCTAATTCTTAATCCCCGTAGAAAATAAGAGGTTGACTCAGATCAGAAGGGCATAGGGTAAAGGAGTAAAAAGAGCCTTACGTTCCCTTCCACAATCAATTCCCTTATATAACTAAAGCATTTCTAGACTCAACTTCGACCAGTTTGGCTTGGTAATCCTACAGGCAGTCAGGCTCTGATACCAACGCTGTCAGGACCCCGATTCCAAGTCACATCGATCTAGCCGGTAACACCTCATATCACTTTGCGGCCTCACGCACGGTATTCCCACGGGTGTCGCCTTACCATGGCCGGGACCGTTTGCGCCTTTTGGCTCACGTATATGATCGCGTCGCTAGCATCCATATGACAGAGAACCCGGGCCGACATGGCTAGTCGTGAACCCAAAGCGGCACTAACCCATGGGGACATGCATACATGAATCAACCTCGAGCATGTCGGTCAGCAGCGTGTGAATCCGGGCTGTAGCACTGGGCTAACAGGACTCCGGTGAACCTGGCTGTAGCGGACTACTATGGCTCACGGAAGCACTTGACTACATTTCCCCATAAGAGAGGCTGCCAAGGATAAACAACTAGATTGTCAGATCCCACACATACCAAGCATTTCAATCATACACACAATATGCTCGATATGTGCAAATACAACATGGCATCACAACAAGACTCTACGACCCAAAGTATTTATTCATTAGGCTCCGAGGAGCGAGATATTACAAACATGAGTCTCATGACCCAACATTCAGAGCATACAAGTCAAGGCACAAGCGGAAGCTTAACATGTCTGAGTACAGACATCTACAAATGAAAAGGCTTAGAAGCCTGACTATCTACCAGATCGTGCCGAGGGCACAAGATCGTAGCTGAGGTAAGAAGCTAAACGTCGAAGTCCACGCGGAACTACTAGCGAGACTGAAGTCTCTCTGCAAAACATAAATTACACAAACGTGAGTACAAAGGTACTCAGCAAGACTTACATCAGAACTAAACTACATATGCATCGGTATCAACAAGGAGGGGTGGTGGAGTTTAACTGCAGCAAGCCAGCTTTGACTCAGTGGTTAACCTAAACTATGATTGCAAGCAACTCTTTTGAGGTGGCGCACATGAGTCCACATATTCACCATTCAATACACCACTATGGATCCGCTCCCGTCTCCCTACGAGAAGGCCATCCATAGGACTAACACTTATCTTGCGAGTTTTAGAGTATCCACTTTCACTTGTCTATGAACTATGCAAGGGGTCCAAGTTTCCATATCCGAGGAATCCGGCTATTTGAATAGACAATGATAACCCTGCAGGGGTGTACTTCTTCACACACGCTCCCACCACTTACCGTCGTGTACACGACATGTACTCGGCAACCTTCAAGCGGAAGCCCAACGAGGGTGTCGGCCACGGCCTACCTAAACACTCAAGTCTCTAGTCCAGGTTTATCGCCTATCCAGGTTCCATCCGCAGGGAGTCCGGCCGAGGTTTCCACATACGGCCCCGAACGATGTGTACAGGGTTCCGAGACACCAAACGGGCGCCCGGCATGCCCGGCCGCGGTGTATCTACCGCAACATAGCCCACCCCTGGGGTCAGCGCTACGCACGGCCGCCAACACATATCCTACAAACACCAGAAACTAGTTGCAACTCCTAGACAGAGGACTAGGGTAATTAAGAAGCCGAGAGGGTCAATTAAGGATCCCAATGAGTGGTAGTAGCTGTTCATGGATCACAGACACAGAACTCAGTTCCTAAGAACGGTTTCAATGAGACAACCCACCATGTACTCCTACATGGCCTCTCACCGCTACCTTTACCAAATCGTGTTCACACACTTAGCTCTCAACAGTAGGACATGTTTACATACCTCCGATTCATCCCCGATGAATCAGACCTGACTCAACTCTAAGCAGTAGCAGGCATGACAAACAAGCATGAAAGAGTAGGCACATCAGGGCTCAAACAACTCATACTCATGCTAGTGGGTTTCATCTATTTACTATGGCAATGACAGGTCATGCAGAGGATAAGGGGTTCAACTACCGCAGCAAGTAACAGAGGAATCGTGTTGTCCTAATGAAGTAGAAGAGAGCAGGAGCGAGAGAGTGGGATTGTATCGGAATAAACAAGGGGGTTTTGCTTGCCTGGCACTTCTGAAGATATTATAGCTCTTCATGGGTGTCATCGAACCCATCGTCGAAACCACGTCTATCGAGAGGGGACAAATACGGCAACAGGAGAAAGAAACACAATCAATGCAATGCACAATATGATGCATGATCATGACATGTTAATATGCTATGGTTTGAGCTAATGTAACTAGCAACATGTTAAATTGAGTTGGTTTGAACCCTAGGTTCAAATTCAAACTCCATATGTGAGAGTTTAAATTCCATTTATATGAATTGGCCTAATCAGCAGCCATAAGTTGTTCTAACATGCATGAAAATGGTACAGATGGATAGATTGGATTTTTCTGATCATTTTTCATATATAATTTATATCATTTGGAGTTACGGTTGAATTTCTATGATTTTTAGAAGTTTAGGCAATTTTCTGGAATTTTCTGAATTAAATTAAACCCAGAAAATAGCTTATTGCGTCAGCACTGCGTCATTATGATGTCAGCAGGTCAACAGGGCCGGTCCAGGTCAAACCTGACCTGTGGGGTCCACTGGTCAGTGACAGGGGCTGGTTAGTGACGCTGACTGGTGGGTCCGGTCAACAACCACGTCAGCAAAGTCAACTTGACATGTGGGGCCAGTCAACCGCCATGTCAGCGCGGTCAAAGCTGACGTGTGGGTCCCGCTGGGTTTTAACTAACTTTAAACAGAAAATTAAACTAACCTAACTGGCACAGGGGCCCACATGGCAGTGGCTCTAGAGGTGGTTTAGCTGGGTCATTAGTGGCTAATGATGACCCATGTCATCAGTCACCGGAGTTTCGTCGACGATGACCATTTCGCGCGGCGGAGTTCGTCGGGATCTCGCTACAGCCCACGGTTTGAGGCGGGGTTTGCTCCTACGGCTTCCTGGCATTCTCGCGCATCTAGTGGTGGTAGCGGCAGCAGCTGGGATGGCCGGGGTTGACGGCGGCGAGCACTTCCGCGGCGGCCGGAGTTCGGGCACCTGCGGGTTTGGTGTTGTGGTGCACGGGAGAGGAACTGATGGGTTCTACGTGCTCCTGGTGAGGTGTGGAGCATGTTGCCATGCTCGGGAGTGAGCTGCGGTGGCTCTGGTCTCGTCTGCATCATCACTGGCGGCTAGGAGCTCACGGCTCCGGTGAAAAGGGCGGCCAGAGTGCGGGAACGAGTGCGGGGAGGAGGGGGAAAGGTGTGGGAGCTCACAACGATCTCGGGGAAGGACTCAGCGGGCTCGGGGACGACCGGAAGGCGACGAATCCGTCGATGGAGTCCGGCGGCCGTGCTCGGGGAAGACGACTCGTGGTGGCGATGTCGGGCTCCCGCGGTGGCGTGGCTCGGGGTGGAAGAAAGAGAGGGTCGAGGTGGAGCCTCTGGGCTGGTCAGGGAAGCGAGGGGGAGGCGGTGGCTGCAGCTACGGTGAACGGCGTCGGTGGTGCTCGGCGCGAGAGGGAGAGAGAACCAGAGGAGGGGAGGGGCACGGGAGAGGGTGAGAGGGGCCAGGGCTGCGTGGCGTCGCCTGGTGCATCGAGGAGGAGCCAGGCAGGCTGGGAGGGAGGAGGTGGAGGCCTTGGGCGCGCTGGCGTCGACACGCCTCTGCCTACTGGCAGAGGTGGAAGAAGCCCAAGGCGCCCCTGGTGGGCTGGCCGATTCTGCTGGGCCACCAGGTAAGTGGGCCTCAGGTAAATGCCAGGTTAGTCCTTCTCTCTCTCTTTTCTAAATTGTTTCTGTTTTCTATTTTTCTGCAATTATTTTGACTTAATTAAAATGCTAAGGGATTTCCAAAAATCATGAAACTAATCATGGCTACTAGTTAAGATATATCCAACCGTAAACATTTTAGTTTGTGATTATTTGAGCATTTAAAATATTATTAGCAATTAAATGCCCAAATGAAAATACTATATAATTTAATTCAAAAATCCAGGAATAGCCTATAAATATGTTCATCATTTTTGGAAGAGGTTTTTACCTTTAACAGAAATCATGAACATTTCCAAAGGGCATTCTGGGTTATTGAAAATATTTTTATTGAACCTAGTTAAATTCATTTGGTGCTAGGGTTTCAACAATCCCCATTTCAAATTTCTTTGGAATTTAAACATGATGGTATGATGAACAAGCAAAGGCAAGCAAGGGCTCAACTGGGGCTGTGACAGAGTGTCACTGCCCCCCCCACCACACACCCACACTTCCCAACACCGAATCTTGATACTAATTTATCGACTGGCTTCTCTCTCAAACATACACACACACACTACCCGGCACCGAAGGAGTAGGGTGGCACATCGATCTTTGTAATAATCTATCTACTCCTCTTTCAAACACACACACACACTCGCTAGTTGTGCCTTTGTGTCTACCGCACACACTCTCAATACGTCTTTCTCTCTCTCCCCCCCAACAATGACAGCAGAAGGGTGACAACTCGATCTGATCATAATCTGTCAATTGGTTTCTATCTCAAACATTGTGTCTCGGTGCCTCACTCGGTAGCCCCCTCGATATGTAGACTTCTCGCGCGTGCACAGCTGTAGTGAAGATGACGCTGAACCCAGTGTGCCTTGTTTTTACCGGCCTCATGTGATAGTTTTCACCCTGTTTTCTGTTAATTAACAAGGCAACCTTTTCTTTGTTACTACTAGTGAATCTGAAGTCATTCGGGGTAGACATAAAATATATCACTTCAACCCAATTATCGCAGCAACTATTTTAAAAGAAATTAGCTAGCTGCCCGTGCGTTGCACGGAACATCAAGATGCATTTGTATGAGTAGTTTATCTTGTGAGAGAAAAGGTTGAACGAGGGAAGGCCTTATTTGCGAATGTGGAGAGACGTGTGGGTATATTTTTGCAAAATTGCCATAGTTTCTTTCCTATCCGTTAGATATAAATCCAACGACCTATATTGCAGGATGGCACGCACACCATCATCACCAACTCTTTTTCTACTCCCTCCGTCCAAAAATACTAGTCATCAAAATGCATAAAAAGAGATGTATCTAAAACTAAAATACGTCTAGATACATTTCCTTTTATCCATTTTGATGACAAGTATTTCCGGACGGAGGGAGTACTTGTCTTTTTAGAGATTTCAACAAGTGACTATGACTGGACCTTACCAACATACTCAAAAAAGTAGTCCATAATTTTGATGTTACCCTCTTTTCTTGGCGGTGCAATGCCATCTGGATACCTCATAAATAAATCAAGGACAAATCTGACCCCTTCCTGAAAAGACATACGGAGCAAAATGAGTGAATCTACACTCTAAAATATGTCTACATACACATCTGTATGTGGTAGTCCATTTGAAATCTGAAAAGGACAAATATTTAGGAATGAAAGGAGTATATATAAGAGTAGACATGGAGATATATCTCCAGCATGGTCTACAACAAAAATGTGCTGGGCTGGTTAGCATCGGATGCTTGCAACGCGATGACATAAGTTCGTATTCTGTCTTTTAACTTTATATTTTTACATCATATATTACTCTACTTATTTGATATATACTTCTTTCGCCATTGTACTGACAGTGGGACCCACAGAGTACTTAGAATACAAGATAAGGATGGACTTGTTTCTTTTTAACTTTTTGTACGAAGCTGTAGCCAACCTGCAGGTCACGTGTACATTGTGCATGCAATTAACTTTTTATAGAGGGACAATCATACAGGCAATTAGCTCAAATGGATTGGATGTCACTCTATTATTTCCAGCATAAAGAGCATCTCCAATGGCAGCCGGCAAATTTCCTCCCACTTCCTTAAGCGGAGGACGACATCAAACGCCAGCGGCATACATTTTTACAATCGTATAAAAAAGCCGGATCTTCATATAAACATCATGGATTTCATTACATTTACATGAACTAAGAGGTGCCAATCCGGCTCTCTTGTATAATTAATACTCCCTCCATCCGGAAATACTTGGCCTAGAAATGGATGTATCTAGACTTATTTTAGTTGTAGATACATACAATTTATCCATTCTTAGAACAAAAATTCCCCGCCAGCTGGAGAGGGAGTACACAATCTAAATGGCCGCCCGTGGATCCCTTTGTCTTCCTCATGTCCGTCAGACACTTGCGGGGTCGACGAAGGTCCTCTGAAGAGACAAAGCAGCAAAGAAACCACCTGAATCCGCGGTCGTCGCCTCGGCGGTGGCCTTCATGGGTCCCAAGTGGCGGTGGCCTCCCGTGTTCTACTTCTCCTCGATGATGGCGGCGGACACGGAGAAGCTGGCCACCGACTCGTCGCTCTCCATGCACCCGGCTTATGTCTCTGCCTGCATGGCGCTGCCGCAGGCACGAGAGGTGCACCCACAGACACGGGAGGCACGACCACCACAGACACTGGTGGCGCGGTACGACGCGGCAGCGACGGCACCCGTACCGGCGTGTTCGCCGCCGTGCCGGCGTGGAGCAACTCGCCACTCCTCATCGAGCTGAACTGGAGTGGCGAGTTGCTGAACCACGCGCCTGCTTGGGGCGGCAACTGGCTCCGTTGGGCCAAGCGAGGTTGGTGAAGCACGGAGCAGCCTCGCCCGTATCCGGAGGGCTCGGCGGGCCACCCAGCCGGGTAATATGCCGGAGAACGGCTCATCGGAAGCCATCGGAGGAGTGGAGAAAATGGTGAAGGAGGAGATGGGGGAGCGGCGAAGGGGTACGATTCTTGCCCGCTGTCTGTCTGGCCTCGTGTAAATAGAGGGCGGACGGTAGGAGCTTTGCCGGCGTCTGGCCTCGTTTAAACTGAGGGCGGACGGGAGGAGCTCGTCTGGTGTTGCGTTTAATTCCGGCCCGCTCATGAACGGACGTGTGGTCGGAGTAGGATTCTCGGTTTGCATGCGGGTTTAACAGAGGGGTTTAATGGAGGCGCCGTGCGTGCAGCGGGCGGCGCAGTACTATTCGATTTGACAGCAGTAATGAGCCGTCAAATCACAAAGGCCCTCGCCTCTCGTGAAACCGACCGAGCTAGACTGCCCCGCCCTCTAGCCTTTTAAAAAATTTATATACTCCACTTTTGTACAGTAGTAGTATTGATGGATTGCGCCATGGAGCAAAACTTGAAATTAAAAAAAAGGTGGTACATATAGAGAGCGCTCGTCGCCAAATTATGCATATAGTACTATTAAAAAGGCTTGTCACAATAATGGTGTCCAGCACAAGTGCACAACCCACCCCTCAAATAAAACTAAGCACCCTGGAATTCTTTGACAAAACTAAGCACCCTGAAATTCTTTGACAACTAAACTGCTGGCTATATGATGTTGGCCATATATACTGTACGTATATAATGTGAAGAAATGAGTGGTAGTACTGTACCAACTAAAAGATGAAATGTAAGAAATTCTTGTATGTACGAACAGAAGAGTTAAAGTAACAAGAAGAAACATAACATAGTTCTGCTGGGGGCTCAGCACAACACACCCCTCAAATTAAATTAAGCACACCTGAAATTAAACTTTGCAACTATTCCGGTAGACACTGCATTAGAACCACCATGAGCAACGACACTGCCACCTTACTCGGAGTCCTCGTCCACGTCCCCGACTTCGTCCTTGTCCCTCTTCCTCTTTGCCGATACTTCTTTGCTTGAACCGCACACTTGGATGTTGCTCTTCATCGAACCCGTGTAGATATTGAAGCAAAGGTAGCCATCCATTGCATCATACTGAATGTGGTCTATATCTAGTACATTCCGCTGCCATGCATGACGATGAAACATGTATGGAGGTTTCTCCAGTTTACCGTACGAAGGATGAACCATGGCTACTGCAAGGGTCAGCATTGAAGGCTGAAGAGAGCACACCAGCCGATTCTTCTGGAGGTCGAAGGTGTTGCCTACAACGAGGCCTACCCGACGCAGGACTTCTTTGTCGTTACCAAAGTCTACAGTAACGAATTTGACTAGGTTGCTCCCGAGGAAGTCCTTAAACTCCTGGCACTCAACGTTGGCATGGCATATGTGGTAGACCAAGCATAAGTCATGCATGCAAACCTGGATCACGGCAGGCTTCTTCCTCTCTTCGTCCTTTAGATCCATCTCTCGTCCCAGGACTGTGGTGTACTTAACATCTAGCCCAGCGACCCACTCATCATCTGAGTTTTCGAACATGCGTCTGAAGCGAGAAAGGCATCCTTTCACCGTCGCGGAAGAACGGGTGTAGATGACGTCGAACTCATCGCCGGTGATGGTTCTAACCTTATACCCACTGCCGATCCTGGAGATTTGGGACGCCATGGATTTGGGAGGAGGTTTAGGATTAGTGGAACTGCCATAATGTGAATGGACGGGACGACTAGGAGCGAACCGCTGTAGTATTGAAGGACGTGCGGGGACGAGTAGGAGCGAACTGCCAGCGTGCGAACGGTAGGGTAGTGGCTTTCCATTCTCCCATGATACGGGCTTCCGAGAGCCCTTGGATCTGAGATCGAACGGTTGCATGGCATGATTCTAGACCTATGGGTGAATATCCTATCTTGGAGGGTTATTTTACAAATTTTCAGCAACTTAGCATGCGACCGTTTGATCTCAGATCCAAGGGCTGCCAGCAGCCCGTATCGTGGTCGCGCCTACCACGACCGTCGCGTCGCTCGTGCGGTCGCACCCTTGGAGATTTAACACGATGCGTTAGGCTATCTGATGTTTGGCATGTTATACATAGTCATCACTTAGTCACTCATACTACAACAAGGTTGGCTATAAGTGTATTTTTTACTCCTCTCTATCTCTTTCTTCGTACTCCCTCCGTCCCATAATATAAGAATGTTTTTGACACTAGTGTAGTGCCAAAAACGTTCTTATATTATGGGACACATGGAGTACTAATATTTATTGCATTTGCGAAGGAGTGACCTCTTCCAATGAAATGGTGTTGCTAAGTTTGCTTCATTTAATTAGCTATAGACTCAAAATTGTCTTTTCACCTAGGTACACGCGCTCAGCACTGTTTCTTCCTTGGGTCACCAAACTAGTCTCTCTGTTATTGAATAACTTGCCACATCACACTTTATGCCTATGTGGCAAGCTTAAGCACCTGTAGGAGTAAGTGAAAGTAAGTACAATAGTGCGCTTTACATGGCATTTTTGCATATGTGGAGGAAATAGAGGCAAGGAAAAAGTGGAGAAGTGGGCTCTCATGCAAGAGCCGGCCTCTACTACATGGTGGAGCATTGGGAGAGGCACCTGTATGGAGGTGGTCAGGAATCTGGGAGACTCACGCCGGTCGTAGCAACGCAGTTAAAATGATAATGGCAAGTCAAATCATGGAGCCCCACCTGTCCAACAGTAACTCGCTGTCAAATCACACAGCCCTACGTTTGCAGCAGCCTACTCCCTCGTCTTCTAGCGTCTCTATTGAAGCGACTAAAGTGCTATGTTACAGTAACATATTATGTTACCACAAGCACCTCTTTCCTCATTAAATAGTTGGCACATAAGCAAAATTGTCTTGGGATGTGTTAAGTTACTACCTAAGTTACTCCCACTATGGCTAGCCTAAGAAACAACATGAGAGTTAATGCACCACGCCTATGTGTTCACTATTTGGTTTTCGTAAGATGACTTAATACTAACCTAGACGGAGGGAGTATTCGATCTGAAAGCGGGCGGCGCAGTTCCCGATACGGCTTTAATGCAGACGAGGGAGGGAGTAGCGGTTCCCGATATGTTGAACAACCAATGCATCCTCCTCAATTAATGCATGAGGGAAGTAATGGGAGGAGGTCCAGGAAAAGAGGCTGCACGATGTGAATGCAACGCAGTTTGCCCTCATTGCCCTCATATAAAGGCGCCCCTCCATTCCAATGCATCTACCACATCATACGCACCTAAGCATTTGCCTAAGCAACTACACTAAGCGCAAAAGAGCTTAGTCCAGAGCCATGGCGGCGATGCGCGTGAGCGGCCAGCGGCTATGCCAGATGGTCCACGACGCCGGCCTGCGGCATGGCGCCGAGTATCGTCTCCAGACGGTGTTGGAGACCGGCTGGTGGATGGCCGCCGTCGACGCCATCTACGACTCTCAGTTGGACCAGATGATCGTTGACACCAGCAACAAGTTCACCGTCATCAAGAAGCTCGCGGACGACATCGCCGTACTCCTCCATCCTGCACACCCGGGCTCCTCATCGCCTGCCACCCTAATCGGCCTCCATGGCCGGAACCTCTTTCAAGCACTGGTGGCCCTGTGACTGCCCGTCGACGCCATGAAGAATGTCCACCTGGAGGTCGCGCTCCCCGCGAGGCGCCTCGCCTTGCAAGAATTCGTTGACCTACACATCCACGTGGATGAGCAAATCGTGTACATAGGTATCTACAATGCTAGTGAGGACGCTACGAGGTTGGCCTTCCTCAACCGGCTGGAAGCCTTGGATGCCTTTGCTGTCGCTCCTTAGGCGCCGGTCGGTGGCCCGACGCACTAAGTTGAGGAGGAGGAGGTCGTACATTCGTAGATCCATCTTTCTTCTTGCCTTCTGTAGCCACAACTGCAATCGCATCATCATGGCCTTAATTCTTATTGTGCTATTGCATTCTCGTTCCAGTCAATACCGACATGTGCGATCCCTTTGATTAATTATATGCATCACTGTAACTAGTACTCGATCCCTCAATTTATAAGTTGTGCTTACCTTTTCCATCAACTTCGTGCAACGCACGGGCATCTTGCTAGAAACACTAGAATATGTCTATATAATTCGTATGTGATAGTCCATTTGAAATCTCAAAAAAGACAAATATTTAGGTATGGAGGGAGTAATATATTAGGAGTATATCATGCACACAAAGGCAGAGGAGCAGTGGGGCCGAGAGGGATGAGGGGCACGTCGGGGGGATGAGGATCCCCTGACACGAACAATCCTACCATTCTGTCACTGACATGTGGGACCCATAAGCGTGGGTCCCACCTGTCAGTGAAGGAAAGGCAGGGCAAGGCAGTGATAGCCACGTAAGAGGATCCATGTCCACGTCGGGGGACATCGTGCCGTGGGTTGGAGCGGCGTCGTGGGAATCGCGTCTGGGTGTGGCAGTGGTAGAAACAAGAAACGTGATGGTCGCCGTGGTTCAACTTCCATGGACAAGTTGTCATGTCTGCTGAGATATGTATATCAAAACTAGAGTGTTTATATTTCAAGCACGTGAACAAGTATTATTCTACTACTTTGGATCCATTGCAACGCACTGGCCAGCACATTGGTAGTAGTAGTGTCCACCTCTATCTCTAGAGGCCTTCCCTCGTTCATACTTTTCTCTCACAAGATAAACTACTCATACAAATGCATCTTGATGTTCCGTGGAACGCACGGGGATGTTTCCTTGGGGGTCTCTCTAGTGCGGCGTGGCCGTAGTTGCAAGTTGACGTCCCTTGAGATGCCGACGTTGAGGGGCACTCGGATTTCCTCCGATGAGCAGGTAAGATGAGTTTGATCACGTAGTAAATGCATTCTAAAGACTACTTCCGTGTCCATTTCCTAATTCTCCCCCTACCCACTGTTTCACAGGTTAGGCTCGGTGCGAGTGGAGATTGGCTTGCATATGTACGGGAGGGTACCAACATCAATTTGTACAACATTTACAACGGTGACACCGTTCCCGTAGAACCTTTGTCCAACATTGGGATCAGCCATGCAACGGGCCACCGCATGAATTGGTACGATGGAACCACGGTGAGATTGAATAAGAAAGCATGAACCTTGCACATGGTGGTCAAAGGCGGACCATGCTGTCTGCGGCCGATTTGATGTCGTACGAGTAGGAAGACGCTGTGCTCCTTTCTAACCGCATCTTCGCGGTGACAAACCAAGGGACTTATTTTGTGTGGGACACATCCTACGATATACTCCCTCTCTCCCAGTTTACTTGTTTTGAATCTTTTCGTTTTGTAAGTTTCAAATTCAAATTCAAATTTAGAGCTCCCCATCACATGTTGAGATTACAATGTCCATTAAATCATTGCATGCATGTATAGTAAAGAAACAAATCTCGAGTTTGGCACGAGTTCATGCTGCAGGAGCACCACAAGCCCTGGCGCAGGAGTTACATTTCCCTCTCAGGGCCGTCGGGACTGAGCTTCAGCGCCTTACTACACCTACCTTTGAGTCAATAACATGTGGACCCGATAGGTGACAGGTCCACATGTAATGCTCCCGTAGGTAGAGGGGCAGTGGGGCCAAGAGGGGTGAGCCGCAGGTCGGGGGACGTGTGATTTCATGTGTTCGAGCGGCGTCGTGGGAATCGCGGGTGGCTGTGGTAGAAACTTGATGCTCGCCGCATTTTAGGTGGCCCACATGTCATGCACACAAAGGCAGAGGGGCGGTGTGGGCTAGAGGGGTGAGGCACACATCGGGGGGCGTGGTGCCGTGGGTTGGAGAGGTGTCGTGGGAATCACGAGATGAAACATGATGGTCGTCATAGTTGAACTTCCATGGACAAGCTGTCATGTCTACGGACACATGCACTGCATACTGATCACTGGAAGGAGTAGCAGAGAAAGCTATATATGCGGATAAATAGTTCCTTATAGTCAAGCGGACCCACGCTACTACTCTGTTCCAAAGACATGCACACCATCGAAATAGTCCATCTATATCAATATACACCAAGAGGGAATAATTTTTTTACAAGAGAGGAAATAGTTCATCCATCCATAATGCCCTCCTGCTGGTGCAGCCTTTTCTTCTTCTTCTTCTTCTTGTTCTCATTCTCTGTGGGAGACGGCTTCGCAACAAGCTCTTTGGACCTTGCAGCTATCTCGAAACTCACACGTGCATCGAGGGCAGCATATTTTATCTGCTCGTACGTCAAGGGGTAATTCTCCCATCCAGACGACCTTAATGCCACCGTCTCGTCACCCTTCTGAAGATTTGTACTGAGCACAAAATTTGCTACGTCGAATAGGGATGGTGTCTATTTATCACAAACTTCTACAGGAATTTTGATTCTGGTTTGTAGGTCAGCGATGCTTTTCAAATCAAGGTTGTACGGCTCTAGCTTCTGTTTGACCCCTTCGATGGCTGCCCCATAGAAGTATACGTCCTCCTGAGACAAGAAATCGTGAATCTCACCTTGTATGGAGGGCGAGTGTATGATGTGGTACAACAAACCATCATCTTCGAGGCACAGCTGAAGGACGGCGGCGCGCTGGATCTTCCCAGGGGCACGCTCCGTGTACTCTACGTCGAGACTGATGACCCTCGTCTCTACCTTTTTGAGGGAGTTGGATACATTGTTGATCCACTGTCGAACTACCCTTGGGTGGACGGTGACGGTGGCAACTATGCGCATCGAGCCTTCGACGAGGACATGTTGGATGCTAAAAACCCGCATCTCGATCTTTTTCGCTATTTGGAACCGCTGGAATGGAGGGCTATGGTTTGGAGAATTAGGATTAGATGGCTAGTCTAACTGAAGTAGTAGATGATTATTTAAAGAGGTTAAAACAATGTGAACACAGTGGGGTTTGGATGCAAATGAAGATGAAGGGGAGGTGAAGAAGCCGAGGACAATCGGTTCCCGATGGAGAAGGAGTAAATGGGAGAAGTGGCATGCGGGCAGTTGATTAGACGGCTAGGTAGACTAAACGAAAAGTCTATGCGGGTAGACTGATGAGTCGTACCTGTTCGTGTACGTGCCCATCCTTCCTGATAGGTGGGACCTATGCAAACAGATAAAAAATGTGTCGTAGTTTTTTTTTGAGCGCGTGACTGGGAGACACAACATTCTCTGGTTAAGGAATACTCCCTCTGTTTAGGTGAGTATAAGTCACCTCATGAAAATCAGGTTTTCCAAAAACCTTTAGGCGTGGACCATTAACTTCTTGCTCGATCCCCTCCCAGCCTCGTTAGCCAGCGTTCTCTTCCTCTGCTGCCGCGTTCTACCTTTCCATTTTTCCTCTTCTCATGTGTGGAACGATCTGCATGCCGTCCTTGATGCACCAGAACGACCACTGCATGCATCACGGCAGAGCGTTGATTGGGCATGCACGAGAATTTGGTTCTGCTCGCAATATGGATGATGCTTGAATGATGAAGTGAACAGGCATGCTAGCACGGGAGACCTATTTACGCTATACAATACTAGAGTACTCATGTACCTACTAGTAGTAGTAGTAGTAGTAGTACAACTGTGGTACACTTGATGGTCAAAATACTATTCATTCGGTCCTCACAGTGAAGTGACAACACCCTGCGCCTAACACTAGTCCAGGCGGCGTGTTCGGGTTACCAAAGTTAGCCTCACCCTGTGCACAGTGCAGTCTGTCACCGCCGCTGTACAGCACATTGGCACCTCGCCTCGTCTCCCTCTCCGCTCCCATAGCACCACTCCATCTCCATCTCCATCTCCTTCTCCGTATCCATCTCACTGTGCCCCCATGTACCGTCGCCTCACTCACCTCCCCAGTACCACTATTCCCTCGCTAGCCGCTCCAGCACCGACATCCTTCTCCCCCGTAAATCAAGCTGCCTTCCAAACTCCACCATGGCCGAACGCGAACCGCGCAACATCCATATGAGCCACGATTGGAGCAATCTCCCCAGTGACATCCTCGACCTCTGTTGTTCGTGTATGGATATGTTGAGTGCCCTGTGGCTGGCTGCATGCTCGAGGGAAATGCACACAGCCATCGTCGAAGCGAGGCCTAAGCTTTTTAAGACACCCTGCTTGCTGCTATCTGGTCTTGCGAGATTCGCTCACCATGATACGGAGGCGTGCATGATGCCCCTCGACTTCAATCCGATCTCCATTAGCCAAAACTTCTTTGCAGGTACGTAGTGGGTCACCGTACATCATTTCCCTCGACATCGATCCGATCACCATCGCCCGAAACTTCTTGGTAGGTATGTACTGGGTCGGCATGAACTCCCACTGGATGGCTGCCTTCAGAGAAGACGGTAAAGAGTTGGTGCTCGTGAACTTCTAGACCTCCCATGAGATTATCCTTCCTCCGTTGGATTATATAGAGTATTACCATCGCGGTCCAAGTCATCTAGATCACTACATCAGTTGGACGGACCTTGTTTTGCAGAAGATTGTAATCTGCCAAGTGCCCACACGACATGCGAATTACGCAGACTTCAAGCTAATTGCCTTGTTCGACCGCGGACTCGCCTATATTTATGCCGGTGCCTTCTTTAGCTGGAGACAACTCGGCTCGCAATGGATCATCGTCAAAGCTGATACACACTTTTGTGATGCTATTGAACACAATGGCATCATCTACGCGATCGACAAAGCAGATGGCACCACGTATTGCTGGGACGGCGCGTGTAAGTTGTTTCCTCTCATGTTAGTTTCCTCATTTTCATGATGTAGAAACATGCACCACACTGTTGGTTTCATCTAACCATACATTAGGGAAGTAATTGTGCATATGGAGAACTCTATATTTGGAAGTAGTGAAATCCTGCAATGCATACCATGTGTACATAGCTATATTCGCCCTTCAGCAATCAATGGCTAGAATAATATCCTCACAAATTTTTTGCCCACAGAACACGAGTATATAACAATGCATGGTCTGTTAGTTACCTTGAAGAATTTGTTTGTGAGGACAGAACATGATTACATAACATGCATGACATGGTAGTTTCCTGTGAAGAATCGATTGCGAGATAACATGAGTATAACCATGCAAGGCACTTCTATATTTTTGAACCCAGTATACATTTCCCTGTATTTTCCTCCCAGTTCCAACAGGGACATATCAATGATGTTTCTTGCATTATCCTACTCATACTCTGAACAATGCTGATCTTACATTAACAATGCCTGTCCTTTTTGATATGATGAAGTGTCCCTACAATTACTGCCCTTTGTAATCACACCACCTTTGCCAAAAACAGGGAAGCACAACTGGTTCCTTGCTCGATCAGACGACGGCAAAAGACTGATGATCATTCGGACACATGAGCCAGAAAAGTTATATTGCAAAATCCCCACTACATACAAGCACCGTGTAATACGTGAGTATCCGGACAGTGGCTGTTACGTCTATGAGCAGGATACCAGCTTGTTGGGGCCTTTAGGATTTTTTAGTTTTAGGCGGGTAAACAGCCTTGGTTCACACTCTCTGTTTCTCGGACTCAATTATCCGATTAACCAGGAGATCACCGTTGGCAAGGACCTTGATGGCAGAAAGGCTCTGTTTGCTATGGAAAATTGTGTCTACACGGCGAGCCCTAGGAGTTCGGGAGCAAACTCCCCTGATTGTCAACGATACAACCTGCAGCCAAAAGAAGGTGAGAATGACAAAGGCATCCGGATTAACTTTGATCCTTGGATGTCTCAATTACGACAGGCAGTGATGTGGTTCGAGCCTTCAGGTTGATAGGTAATTGGGCTGTTGCATCGAAAGGGTGGAGTACTGGTGTCTTCTGATCACTGGTCGCTGAAGCGGGGCTGCAAAATTATGATGGTGTTGGATCATCTCTTCGAATTACTTTGTTGTCTTTGCTGCTGGTTCTGGATGTGTAGTTCTTTCTTTTGTTATGCATATTCCTTGTCATTTGGTCATCCTCGTCTATGTCACTCTTACTATGTAATAGTTTCTTCTGTTTAGAATGTCATTCTCGTCTGGATCACGAGAGTCTGAGCGCTGCAGATGGGTGCGTTTTGGTGGTGTAGCAAGACTTCTTATGAACTATCATGTCTTGTTGTTTATGTCAGTAGTAGTCACTAGTCAGTGTTTGAATGTTGTATATATCGTTGTTTCGAACTGTTTATTGTCTCGAAATACTGGTGGGCTAGATGAGGGCATCACCATTCTCTAGTGTTCAGAGTATATCTCCTTTTTCAAGTTATATAATTTGAGCTCAGTGTCTTTTCGATGATGTACACTTGTTTGGGCCAGTGAGGTGTCATTGAATATGGGCCGAGTAGTAACGCAATGCCAAACAGGTCAATGATGACTCTCAGGCCGGGCTCTCAAAAGATCCTGAAAAAAGGCCGGGCTCTCCAAAAAAGAAATAATAAGGACTCTTAGGCCGACATGTGGGCGCCACCGGTGTTTTCGTGCGCTTGCACGCCGAGAGCATATTGGCGCGTGCTCGAAATTCATGCTACCTTTTCATCGCTAGTCTGCCGCCCCTCCCCCACCTCTGGAATCTCGATTCCTACTCCGGTTCCCCCAAATCCCCCTCCTGTACTCCCTGTACTCAAGCGCACTATCATGTCGCCGGTCAACACAAATCTCCAAGCCGGAGATCCTGAGGTCCGTCCTGCCTTCGGTCGCTACGTGCTGTCGCTCAACAGTGGCATGGCGGCGCTTGACGACCAGTTTGCCGGCAAAGTGCTGATGGTAACCATCAACGGCGACCGGCCTCCCGTCTCGCCGGATGACCTTGTCAAAGCTCTTGGCATTACGCACGGCATCCAAATAAGTGACTTGCTCGTCGAAGTCTTTCCTCCACCGGCTGATTTCTTCGTCAGGTTTTGGACAACTTTCGACTGTAGTTGTTTGTTCGAATCATCCCTGCATTTGTTCTGCGATGGCGCGCTGGTGAGCTTTGATCGATGGCACCCAGGATGCGGCTCGGTGCCCTCTGAGCTTGAGTTTTTAACAAAGCTTACCTTCCACGGCATGCCTCGACGTGCTTGGAACAGCGAGTCCATGAACGAGCTTATCAACGACCTTGGAGGTGAGCTCGTAAGTATGTTTGTTCCTCCAGACAGCTGGGCTCTAACGGTTATGGCATGGATGAAGAAGCCGTCCACCATACCGAAGGTGATTGGTGTTGAGATACCGGTGCAGGAACCGGGGTTGTACTATTCGTCGCCACCAAGGCCGCCGCGGACCACGTTAGGGATGTACCTGTATCGAGTGTTCGTGCATGTCAAAGAAGTGGTCAATCCATCAATCGAAGTCCTGCCGCCGCCGCTGGTGCCAGGGTCCGTCGACGACGTCCATTACAGGAGTCGACGTCAGACTTTCCCCGTGTTGCTCGGAACGATGGATGGCATAGGGCCTACTCCATCGCGCGGCGGAGGCCACTGCTTCTTTGGGAGAAGAGGCAGGGCTGGCTGCCTGGATGTGCTCTAATTTGAGGTAACAACTGAATCTTGTCAGATACTAGTTAAATCCGAGCTATGGGTGTGAAGCACTGATATGCCAGTACATTTGATTGTGACCTGTTCTAATTTTGTACCTGAACTTTTTTTAGAAATAGCTGTACGTCAACTTAATGTGCTAGCAGAACTTATTGTGTTGTCTGTCTGTTTTCTTTGCACAACATTCAATATATTTCTCCGTCATTGATAAAGACGATGAACTGTTATGTACGACTTCGTTGGTTTCAACATAGCCCTTTCCGTAGCGATCCACTGCTTCCATCCTGATTGTGCCGCCTGCGTGAAATTTTTGTATGCAAGTTCAGTGTGCTATGATGTTCTATATGATTGTGTCAACTATATAAGTTTTTACTGAGCATCAGCAATGCATATGGCTGAAAGAAGTATTTACGAGCATCGGCCGATGGGTCTCTCTCTCTCTCGCTCGCTCACACACACACACAAACACACACACGCGCGCGCACAAGAGGGACCCGTTGAATTATTTATTTTCTCATGAAAACTTTTAATTAGGTTCCACTGTAATCTAACTTTTTTCTTAAGTTATTAATTGAGCTGAGTGACTTCAAAAAGTTGTACAGAAGCCTTGTTTGGGCCTTTCCGGCGTCACTGAATGTGGGCTGAGTAACCATGTTAGGTTGTACTGTACTACACAGACCTTTTTTGCTATTTTTTAAATAATACATTTTTTATTAATTTTCATAAATATTACGCTGGGTAAATTTTTTTTCAAAAATAATACACCGTCGGCCCACTGCAGGCCGACTGGGCTTACACGGCCCACAGCCGGCCGATTGGATTCCAGTCGGCCTACAGCTGGCCGACTGGCCCCTGTCGGCCCACTGTGGGTTGATTGCGTCCTATTGGCCCACTGTGGGCCGACTAGAGCTAATTGGCTCGCTGTGGGCTAATTGTTTTTGCAAAAGTGTTAATCATGTATTTAAAAAATATGTGTATTGTGACCTCCTCCGCTCGCTGTGGGCCCACTGTTGACTAAAAAATATGTTTTAAAAAGTGTTAATCATTTATTTAAAAAATATGTGTATTGTGACCTCCTCCGCTCGCTGTGGGCCCACTGTTGACTAAAAAAATATGTTTTAGAAAGTGTTAATCATGTATTTAAAAATTGTTAAATGTGTGTATAAAAAATGTTCCTTATCTATACAATTTTTTTTAAAATTTGTGTATAAAAATAGCTTTTTTTCAACATCAGCAATGCAACTGGGCCGACAGTTGTACACAATATCCGGGTCAACTTGTTATTCTCCGCCCCGCTGGGCTGCAAACTTTCCTAGGAGGTATGCATTAGGCTTAACAAGAAAATGGACTAAGAAATAATAAATGGATGTAATTATAATAACTGGACAATTACTATGCACCAAACACGTAATTAGTTTGAAAAATATATTATTTTTGGAATTTGAAAATTTTAATTTCATTAATTGTTGCGCGCGCAATATTTCGTTGGATTTTAACGTAATACAACTTTATTTTGAAATTATATTTAACCTGACTAGAAATTTCAGATAAAAATATTTCGGATCCCATCAAATTGTGGGAATTTGTTTTGAATTCTGTTTTGAGCGGTTGTTTGAAATTATTAATCGTTGTCCTAGCTAGAAGTTCGGCTGTACTTTTAACAAACTGTAAATGGGCTGTAGTAAATTCCATTAGAATTAAAAAATGGGATGTACATTCTTACAAATCGAAAATGGGCTATATGTTCTCTGCCAAATCCGAGCTGTGGGCCTACTAAGTTGACGCGTACCAAGGGCTTTGTCAACTTAGTCAATATAAACGATTCTAGTTGAAGTGATCGTACGATGTCCATCCAACGGCCGTAGTGCTTCTTCAAACTCTGGTCTTCTTGCTCTAGCCGCCCAAAGCAGCACCGGTCGTGTCGCGTGCCCCTACCTCCCGTGGCCGGCTGTGATGCCGCGGAGGCCTCGTCGCCCCGTACTACTCCCACCGCTGGCCAGGCCATCCCTCTGCTCACCCACACCCCCTGTTATTCTGCGGCGACGGCAGCCTCACACCGCAGCCGAACCAGTGAACCCTCGTACTCCTCTCCACACGGGCTTCCACTGCTGCGTCTTCCCCGGCTCCGCGTCGTCCCCTTCCTAGGCCTCGCCATCGTCCACTGCCCTGGTGCTCTCGGCGCGGCGTGGTCAACGTGGTCAAGGAACGAGTTCCATCGGACGTGGACTATACGTGGAGAGGCTGACAACTGGGTCCACGGCCGCAGCAAGGAAGTGCCTCCTTATTATGCGGAAAATAATGTTTCCTCCACCTCACAGCAGGGACCCGCCGGATGGGCCACCGTATTTCGCAAAAAAACATTTCCCCCCTGACTGCTGGGACCCACCAGCTACACCTTTGCACGCAAGGAAGTGCGTTCGGGCAAAAAAATGATTCGCCCCCCTGACTGCTAGGACCCACCAGCTACATCTTCGCACGCAAGGAAGTTCGTCCGGGCAAAAAACCAAAATGATTCGCCCCCCTGGCTGCTGGGACCCACCAGCCCCCGACTGCTGGGACCCACCAGCTACATCTTCGCACGCAAGGAAGTGCGTCCGGGCAAAAAAAACGATTCACCCCTGACCGCTGGGACTCACCAGCTACATCTTCACAGGCAAGGAAGTGCCTGACAGTCGGGACCCACCTGGTCGAAGCGTACGTAGCGTTGTCATTCTGGTCGTGAACGTGTATGTACATATATATTGGTGGATGTAGAGGCGTGCACGTGTCGTAGTAGAGGCGCGCACGTGTCATAGTAGAGGTGCGCACGTAGCATGTACTCGAACGCCTACTCGCGCATATGTATGGCGAGGGCTCGTGTACACGGCTGGCTCAGAACGGAGAAACAACGTCATCATCGTCTTCATGGGTCGGAACGAAATGCGTGGTCGTGTTCATCGTGAGGGCTTGGACGAAAGAGGCAATGGAAACGAGGCCTGGCGTACTGCACAACAGAGGAAACAGACCTCCTATGGCCGAAATGGGGGTCTTGTTGATCGGGAGGGGTGTGGCGTACCGCAAAACAGAGGAAACGGACCTCCTACGGTCGAAACAGGGGTCCTGTTGATCGGGAGGGGTGTGGCGTACCGCAAAATGGAGGAAACGGACCTCCTACGGTCGAAACGGGGGTCCTGTTGATCGGGAGGGGTGTGGCGTACCGCAAAACGGAGGAAACAGACTTGTGTTGGAGCGCTACGGTCGAAACGGGGGTCATGTTCATCAGGAGGGGTGTGGCGTACCGCAAAACGGGACTCCACGGGATACTGTTCATCTCCACCGTCGACCCCCTCCAGCCTCCACAAGCTACTGTTCATCCACCGTCGACCTCCTCCAGCCTCCACGGGCTCCTGATCATCCAGCCTCCACCGCGTGCTAGTCCACCGGCTACTGTTCAACCACCCCTCCACCGTCTACTATTCATCCAGCCCTCCACACCACGGGGTCATGTTCAACCACCCCTCCACGGGCACCCCTCCACCGTCTATTGTTCATCCTTCCCTCCATGGGGTGGTCCTGTTCATCCACCCCTCCACGGGGTCCTGTTCATCCAGCCCCAACCGGCTCGATCTATCGGGGTCCTGTTCATCCACCCCCACCGGGAACTGTTCATCCAAACCACCCGCAATGCTCACTGTTCCTCCAGAGGCAACATCGACCGGCTTCAGTTAGCAGCAGTAGCCAAGGAATCGCTCGATCGGGTTCAATTAACAGCCATCGATCGATCACTCGGGTTCAGTAACGCGTAGCCTGCAGTGCAATCGCTCAGGTTCAGTTAGAGCCCAACGCCTCGCTCGGGTTAAGTTAGAGCCAACGCCTCGCACACACGCGCATACATGTACGAGAGAAATGCGCATCGCTCGGCCCCCGACCTCCCACCGTAACCAGGAACTCCCCGAAATTTTCCTCCCCCTCGCTTCTACCATGGTTTTTTCCGTCATGGACGGCCCAAAGAATGTCATGCAGCTGAGTCTCTGGCCCGCCCAGGAAGAAAAGCCCATTTTCTGTCATGATTTTTTTTCATAGAAGTAGGAGCCCACCACATCTATGATGATACCAGGTTTTGTCACAATTAGCGTCATAGAAGTGTCATATGTATGACAGAAAAAAATTTCGTTCGGCCCAAAATGACACGGATGTGTCTTTTTTTGTAGTGTCACACTTCATCGGAGGGGTTAGGATGATGTAGAAGCCCTCCGTCATGACGGCCCTCTTCCGGTGGAGCTCTGGAACAGGCCCCAAGATGGGATCTCGTGGATACAGAAAGTTGCGGCGGTGGAATTAGGTTTTTTGGCTCCTGTTCTGATCGTTCGGGGGTACGTGTCTATATATAGGACGAAGGAGTACGTCGGTGGAGCACCGAGGGGCCCACGAGACAGGGGGCGCGCCCTAGGGGGGGCACCCCCCACACTCGTGACCACCTCGTTGATCCCTTGCAGTAGGGACCAAGTCTCCTGGATCACGTTCGGTGAGAAAACCACGTTTCCGAAGATTTTATTCCGTTCGAACTCCGTTTGATATTCCGTTTATCCGAAACACTGAAATAGGCAGAAAACAGCAATTCTGGGTTGGGCCTCCGGTTAATAGGTTAGTCCCAAAAATAATATAAAAGTGGAAAATAAAGCCCAATATAGTCCAAAACAGTAGGTAATATAGCATGGAGCAATCAAAAATTATAGATACGTTGGAGACGTATCAAAGGTCTCAACATAGTCAACTCCTTGAACTTGTCGAAAACCTTTTGCAATAAGTCGAGCTTTGTAGACAGTAACATTACCGTCAGCGTCTGTCTTCTTCTTGAAGATCCATTTGTTCTCGATGGCTTGTCGATCATCGGGCAAGTCAACCAAAGTCCACACTTAGTTCTCATACATGGATCCCATCTCAAACTTCATGGCCTCAAGCCATTTTGCGGAATCTGGGCTCATCATCGCTTATTCATAGTTTGTAGGTTCATCATGGTCAAGTAACATGACCTCCAGAATTGGATTACCATACCACTCTAGCGCGGATCTTGCTCTGGTTGACCTACGAGGTTTGGTAGTAACTTGATCTAAAGTTTCATGATCATCATCATTGGCTTCCTCACTAATTGGTGTACATGTCACAGGAACCGGTTTCTATGATGAACTATTTTCCAATAAGGGAGCAGGTACAGTTACGTCATCAAGTTCTACTTTCCTCCCACTCACTTCTTTCGAGAGAAACTCGTTCTCTAGAAAGGATCCATTCTTAGCAACGAATATTTTGCCTTCGGATCTGTGATAGAAGGTGTACCCAACAGTTTCCTTTGGGTATCCTATGAAGACACATTTCTCTGATTAGGGTTCGAGCTTATCAGGTTGAAGCTTTTTCACATAAGCATTGCAGCCCCAAACTTTAAGAAACGACAACTTTGGTTTCTAGCCAAACCATAGTTCATAAGGCGTCGTCTCAACGGATTTTGATGGTGCCCTATTTAACGTGAATGCAGCCGTCTCTAAAGCATAACACCAAAATGATAGCGGTAAATAAGTAAGAGACATCATAGATCGCACCATATCTAGTAAAGTACGATTACGATGTTCGGACACACCATTACGCTATGGTATTCTGGGTGGCGTGAGTTGCGAAACTATTCTGCATTGTTTCAAATGTGCGCCAAACTCGTAACACAAATATTCTCCTCCACGATCAAATCGCAGAAACTTTATTTCCTTGTCACAGTGATTTTCCACTTCACTCTGAAATTCTTTGAACTTTTCAAATGTTTCAGACTTATGTTTCATTAAGTAGATATACCCATATCTGCTCAAATCATCTGTGAAGGTGAGAAAATAACGAGACCTGCGGCGAGCCTCAATATTCATCGGACAACATACATCATTATGTATGATTTCCAACAAATCTAGTGCTCGCTCCATAGTTCCGGAGAACGGCGTTTTAGTCATCTTGCTCATAAGGCATGGTTCGCAAGTACCAAGTGATTCATAATCAACTGATTCCAAAAGTCCATCAGTATGGAGTTTCTTCATGAGCTTTATACCAATATGACCCAAACAGTAGTGCCCCAAATAAGTTGCACTATCATTATCAGCTCTGCATCTTTTGGCTTCAACATTATGAATATGTGTATCACTACTATCGATATTCAACAAGAATAGGCCACTCTTTAAGGGTGCATGACCATCAAAGATATTACTCATATAAATAGAACAACCATTATTCTCAGATTTAAATGAATAACCATCTCTCATCAAACAAGATCCAGATATAATGTTCATGCTTAACGCTGGCACCAAATAACAATTATTTAGGTCTAAAACTAATCCCGAAGGTAGATGTAGAGGTAGCGTGCCGATGGCGATCACATCGACTTTGGAACCATTTCCCACGCACATCGTCACCTCGTCCTTAGCCAGTCTTCGCTTAATCCACAGTCCCTGCTTCGAGTTGCAAATATTAGCAACAGAACCAGTATCAAATAACCAGGTGCTACTGCGAGCTCTGGTAAGGTACACATCAATAACATGTATATAACATATACCTTTGTTCACTTTGCCATCCTTCTTATCTGCCAAATACTTGGGGCAGTTCCGCTTCGAGTGACCAGTCTATTTGCAGTAGAAGCACTCAGTCTCAGGCTTAGGTCCAGAGTTGGGTTTCTTCGCCTGAGCAGCAATTTGTTTGCTGATCTTCTTGAAGTTCCCCTTCTTCTTCCCTTTGCACTTTTTTCTTGAAAATGGTGGCCTTATTGACCATCAACACTTGATGCTCCTTCTTGATTTCTACCTCCGCAGCCTTTAGCATCGCGAAGAGCTCGGGAATACTCCATTCATCCCTTGCATATTATAGTTCATCACGAAGCTTTTGTAGCTTGGTGGCAGTGATTGAAGAACTCTATCAATGACACTATCAACAGGAAGATTAACTCCCAGTTGAGTCAAGTGATTATGATACCCAGACATTTTGAGTATATGCTCACTGACAGAACTATTCTCCTCCATCTTGCAGCTATAGAACTTATTGGAGACTTCATATCTCTCAATACGGGCATTTGCTTGAAATATTAACTTCAACTCCTGGAACATCTCATATGCTCCATGACATTCAAAACGTCGTTGAAGTCCCGGTTCTAAGCCGCAAAGCATGGCACATTGAACTATCGAGTAGTCATCAGCTTTACTCTGCCAAACGTTCTTAACGTTGTCAGCAGCATCTGCAGCAGGCCTGGCACCCAGCGGTGCTTCCAGGACGTAATTCTTCTGTGCCGCAATGAGGATAATCCTCAAGTTACGGACCAAGTCCGTGTAATTGCTACCATCATCTTTCAACTTTGCTTTCTCAAGAAATGCATCAAAATTCAATGGAACAACGGCACAGGCCATCTATCTACAACAACATAGATAAGCAAAATACTATCAGGTACTAAGTTCATGATAAATTTAAGTTCAATTAATCATATTACTTAAGAACTCCCACTTAGATAGACATCCCTCTAATCATGTAAGTGATCACGTGATCCATATCAACAAAACCATAACCGATCATCATGCGAAATGGAGTAGTTTTCAATGGTGAACATCACTATGTTGATCATATCTACTATATGATTCAGGCTCGACCTTTCGGTCTCAGTGTTCCTAGGCCATATCTGCATATTCTAGGCTCGTCAAGTTTAACCCGAGTATTCTGCGTGTGCAAAACTGGCTTGCACCCGTTGTAGATGGACGTAGAGCTTATCACACCCGATCATCAGGTGGTGTCTCAGCACGACGAACTTTGGCAATGGTGCATACTCAGGGAGAACACTTTTATCTTGAAATTTACTGAGAGATCATCTTATAATGCTACCGTCAAACAAAGCAGAATAAGATGCATAAAGGATAAACATCAGATGCAATCAATATAAGTGATATGATATGGCCATCATCATCTTGTGCTTGTGATCTCCATCTCCAAAGCACTGTCATGATCACCATCGTCACCGGCGCGACACCTTGATCTCCATCGTAGCATCGTTGTCGTCTCGCCAACAATTGCTTCTATGACTATCGCTACCACTTAGTGATAAGGTAAAGCAATTACAGGGCGATTGGATTGCATACAATAAAGCGAAAACCATATGGCTCCTGCCAGTTGCCGATAACTCCGTTACAAAACATGATCATCTCATACAATAAATATAGCATCATGTCTTGACCATATCACATCACAACATGCCCTGCAAAAAAAAGTTAGACATCCTCTACTTTGTTGTTGCAAGTTTTACGTGGCTACTACGGGCTGAGCAAGAACCGTTCTTACCTAAACATCAAAACCAGAATGATAGTTCGTCAAGTTGGTGTTGTTTTAACCTTCTCAAGGACCGGGCGTAGCCACACTCGGTTCAACTAAAGTTGGAGAAACTAACACCCGCCAGCCACCTGTGTGCAAAGCACGTCGGTAGAACCAGTCTCGCGTAAGCGTACGCGTAATGTCGGTCCGGGCCGCTTCATCCAACAATACCGCCGAACCAAAGTATGACATGCTGGTAAGCAGTATGACTTGTATCGCCCACAACTCACTTGTGTTCTACTCGTGCATATAACATCTACGCATAAAACCTGGCTCGGATGCCACTGTTGGGGAATGTAGTAATTTCAATAAATTTCCTACGCACACGCATGATCATGGTGATGCATAGCAACGAGAGGGGAGAGTGTCGTCCACATACCCTCATAGACCATTAAGCCGTAGTGTTATGACAACGCGGTTGATGTAGTCGTACGTCTCCATGATCGACCGATCCTCAGTACCGAACGTACGGCACCTCCGCATTCAGCACACGTTCAGCTCGGTGACGTCCCGCGAACTCACGATCCAGTAGAGCTCGGGGAAGAGTTTCGTTAGAACGACGGCGTGGTGACGATGTTGATGAAGCTACCGCAGCAGGGCTTCGCCTAAACACCGCTACAGTATGACCGAGGTGGATTATGGTGGAAGGGGGCACCGCACACGGCTGGGAGAGATCTTTGCGATAAACTTGTGTGTATAGAGGTGCCCCCTGCCCTCGTATATAAAGAAGCAAGGGGGGAGAGGCGGCCGGCCAGGAGGAGGCACGCCAGGGAGGAGTCCTACTCCCACCGGGAGTAGGACTCCCTCCTTTCCTAGTTGGAGTAGGAGAAGGGGGAAGGAGGAGGGAGAGAGGAAGGAAAGGGGGCGCCGCCCCCCTCCTTGTCCAATTCGGACAAGAGGGAGAGGGGGCGTGCGGCCTACCCTGGCCGCCCCTCCTCTTCTCCACTAAGGCCCATCTTGGCCCATTAATCCCCCGGGGGGTTCTTGTAACCCCCGGTACTCCGATAAAATCCCGATTTCACCCGGAACACTTCCGATATCCAAATATAGGCTTCCAATATATCAATCTTTATCTCTCGACCATTTCGAGACTCCTCTTCATGTCCGTGATCACATCCGGGACTCTGAACTTCCTTCGGTACATCAAAACACATAAACTCATAATATAACCGTCATCAAACTTTAAGCGTGCGGACCCTACGGGTTTGGGAACTATGTAGACATGACCAAGACATGTCTCCGGTCAATAACCAATAGCGGAACCTGGATGCTCATATTGGTTCCTACATATTCTACGAAGATCTTTATCGGTCAAACCACACAACACTATACGTTGTTATCTTTGTCATTGGTATGTTACTTGCCCGAGATTCGATCGTCGGTATCCAATACCTAGTTCAATCTCGTTACCGGAAAGTCTCTTTACTCGTTCCGTAAAACATCACCCCGTAACTAACTCATTAGTTATCATGCTTGTAAGGCTTATAGTGATGTGTATTACCGAGAGGGCCCAGAGATACCTCTCCGACAATCAGAGTGAAAAATCCTAATCTTGATCTATGCCAACTCAACAAGTACCATCGGAGTGTAACGTCCCAAATTTTCAATTTGGAATGTTATACACTAGATCATCACTGCATATCATATTTTATTGCTTTTGGCCTGATCCAGAAATTCTACGCAACTCAAGGACCCACGAAGAGAATTGGGGATCTGGTTATTTTCATATTTGAGTTTTCTCAAATTTTGAAAACGGGATCATTTGATTTTATTTATTTTATCTTCAGTTATTTCAATTATAAAAATAAGTGAGTGGGAATAAAATGACTTTCCCAAAATAAAGAAATATTGAGGATTTAATAAAAAATCAAATAAGTTTTTATTTTGGAGTTTTTCCGCTGTTTTATTTGAATTTAGGAAAAAATGCGCGTTTTTGAAAATTGCGTATAGGCCCCAAATAAATGTTCATCTTGTCCGGCATGATTTTAGAAGTCGGGGAAAATTTATTTTGGGATTTTTGGAGCCCGTTTAGTATTTCTTTTATTGGTTTTTCTGCGCGTAATGTTTTTTTTAAAATGCGAACCGACCTCGGGCCGTATTCGGCCAGGACGCCCCTGGCCTACCCCCTTTATATAGCGCCCGAGCCCACCCCAGCCCACCCCAAACCCTAGCCCGCCGCCACCCTAGCCAGCCGCTGCCCGTGATCCGTGCCGCCCCCGCCCGCTGCCCTCGCCGCCGCCGTCCGTTTCGCCGCCGCCGCCGGAGCCACCCGCCACCGCCGGAGCCGACCGCCGCCCGTTGACCCACCGGAGGTAGACCCCGTCACCGCCGCGGTTTTCGAGAGAAAACCGTTGGTTTATTTTTGGGGGGAACCCGATTTATTTTTTTAGATCGGTTTTTTTCGGTTTAGTTATTTAGCGGACGTTCGTCCGTACGTTCCTTTTAACGAACGGTTTTCGTCATTTAGCCGCAGGCAGCGAAAGCTCATTCGTTAGCCTGTTCGTCCATTTTTCTTTTTCTCGGATTTTCCGCGATTATTTTCAACCGTGATTTCTGATCCGATTTTCGTTTTAGTATAACTTTTCGCTCGTTTATCGGAATCAGGCGATTCAAGCGCCTAGAGTTTCATCTCGAAGCCCTCTTTCCGTTTAACCAACTCAAACAAGTTTTTGATTCTGTAAAATTTTACTTAGATCCAGATTAGTAAATGAAGCTTATTTCTTTCGCCGTTTGACTCGTTTGATTTGTTTCTTTTTGCAAACCAGAGTTCTTAAGTTGAACTTTCTGGTTAGTACACTTATTTGAGTTTTGCCTGTGCATTACATGAGTCCTCATTGAATGCTTGTTTGTTTGCGATAGAGTACCCGGAGTGCACCGCTTGCTACTTCAAATCTCTA